>NC_085996.1:12134521-12247021 GCF_030014385.1 Trichomycterus rosablanca | reverse complement strand
AACACAGGCACTGTACAAACACACACAGATACTGTACAAACACACACATACAGATACTGTACAAACACACAAAGATACTGTATAAACAAACACACACAGACACTGTACAAACACACACACACACACACACACACACACACAAACTGGACAAACGCTCACAGAAACAGAACCAACACCAACACACACACACACACACACACACACACACACACACACACACACACACACACTGTGAAACAGTGTCAGAAACAGTACCAACACACACAACCCCTAAATAAAAACTGTGGCCATAAAGTGACAGTACACTGTACAGTGACTGTGCAAGGATACTCTACAGAGCAAAGAGTGCAACAAGCTCACCACAGAGACCAAACTGTACAGTCACATACAGTTATTTTATAACTTTCATTCTGAATTCTACAGTTTCACCAAGACTGAGTAAATAACCATCATGTACAGAGAGCGGAAAGAGAGCAGCAGCACACACACACACACACAGTTATTATCTGTGTAAATACTGTTACTGTTATTACTGTATAAAACACTGAGCTACCCCGCTGGAAAAATTATTTAGTAATATTTCAGTTCCAGCTCCACAGGGAGCTGAGGAGTTTGTTTTTTTTCCAGATTATATTACTTTTATTTTCAGTTTGACTCAGTGAATTTAAACAAATCAGATTTTTAAATGGTTTAAACGGCTGGTGGTGGATTCTGCTTACATGAAGCAAAAACGTTAGTGACAAAGTTGCTAAAAATAATGATGCTAAAATAAAGACAAGCTGAGAATTAAAACTGTCAGTTAAACCTCAGATAGAAAACGTTTAACACGCCGCTCAGGTGGTGCAGCGGTAAAAAACACACGCTGGAACCAGAGCTGGGATCTTGAATACATCGTATTGAATCTCGGCTCTGCCTGCCGGCTAAGGCCGAGCGGCCACATGAACAACGATTGGCCTGTTGTTCAGACATGGGTGGGACTAAGCCGGATGGGGACTCTCTCTCATGACTGGTGCAATTACGATTGATGGTGCCTGCACAGAGACGAGAAAAGAGTGCTCTCAGGGTGTGTCTCTCCGTACACAGCGCTGATCTGCACTGCACTCGTCAAAGTGTAGGTGATAAGATGCATACGGCTGCTGCCCACGTGTCGGAGGGGGCGTGGGTTAGCTTCGTTCTCCTCAATCAGAGCAGGGATCGGCATTGGTGGAGAGGAAGCATGACGCAATCGGGCAGTTGGACGCGCTAAAAAGGAGAACAAGGGGAGAAAATGCATAAAAACAAAAATATATACTGTATATAAAAAAGAAAACGTTTAACACCAGCTACACTCATATCTACCTGGAACTGCTGTGCTAATGATGCTAACGACCAGCCTCTTTATTAAGCACGCTCCAACATGGTGGGAGAGGGTTGAATGGTTATTTTAATTGTAGTAGTGGGTTATGGAGTGTGTGTGTGGTACACCAACGCATGTACTTTCACGCTTCGGAGCAGGGAGTTTAATGGTAATTGCAATGTGCTGAGCTTTACTTGAATGAGAAAACAACCATGGGTGAATAGACTCCTCATTACACACACACACACACACACACACTGCAAAGTCAGCAGTGTAATCAATTGCCCATCGGTGTAATAGCAGTGCAGTTAAGAAAATCAAATCAAAAGAGCACAAGGTAACTTTCATACATAGCTTTTTCTTTCATAGTATCAATATCAACCATCGTCGATGCATGGACTCCATGTGTATAGAAGGTGTGCTGTGGTATCTGGCACCAAGATGTCAGCAGCAGATCCTTTAACTCCTGTAAGTTGTGAGGTGGGGCCTCCATGGATCGGACTTGTTTGTCCAGCACATCCCACAGATGCTCGAGGCCAGGTCAACACCTCAAACTGGTTGTTGTGCTCCTCAAACCATTCCTGAAGCATTTCTGCTTTGTAGCAGGGAGCATTATCCTGCTGAAAGAGGCCACAGCCATCAGGGGATACAGTTTCCATGAAAGGGTGTACAGTACATGGTCTGCAGTAAAGCTTAGGTAGGTGGTACGTGTCAAAGTAACATCCACGTGGATGGCAGGACCCAATGTTTGCCAGCAGAACATTGCCCAAAGCATCGTACGGCCTCCATAGTGCATCCTGGTGCCATGTGTTCCCCAGGTAAGCGACGCACACGCACCCGGCCATCCACGTGATGTCAAGGAAAAGAAAACGTGATTCATCAGACCAGGCCACCTTCTTCCATTGCTCCGTGTCCATCTTATCACCTACACTTTGACGAGTGCAATGCAGCTCAGCGTTGTGTACGGAGAGACACACCCTGAGAGCACTCTTTTTGCATCTCTGTGCAGGCGCCATCAATCAGCCAGCAGAGGTCGTAATTTCACCAGTCATGGAAGAGAGACCCCATCCGTCTTAGTCCCGCCCATATCTGAACAACAGGCCGATCGCCGATAGCCGGCAGGCAGAGCTGAGATTCGATACGATGTATTTGAGAACCCGGCTCTGGTTCCAGCATGTCATTTTACCTCTGCGCCACCTGAGCGGCCTTTCTTGGACCACTTTTTATAGATACTGACCACTGCAGACCGGAAACACCGCACAACAGCTGCAGGTTTGGAGATGCTCTGACCCAGTCGTCTAGACATCATAATTTGGCCCTTGTCAAACTCGCTCAAATCCTTACTCTTGAACATTTTTCCTGCTTCTAACACATCAATTTGAGGATAAAATGTTCACCTGCTGCATAATATATCCCACCCACTAACAGGTGTCATGATGAAGAGATAATCAGTGTTATTCACATTACCTGTCAGTGGTCATAATGTTATGCCTGGTCGGTGTATAGTCAATATTCATATTATTCATAGCTCATATCATTAACAAACAATGGGTAAAAAAGCACTGTAGAGTCCTCACAGGGTGATCCAGTTTGTGTGAATCATCAGAGCAACTCATGATGTGACTATATGGCCCTCATGTGCCTGTATGTACTCCTGACAACATCTGGGCATGCTCCTGATAAGACGGCAGATGGTACCCTGGGGCATCGGTGAGCTCCTGGACAGTCTTTAACGCTACTTGGCTCCGTCTCATAGCATGCTCTGATACACAACGTCCCAGAGGTTCTTAACTGGATTTACGTCTAGGGGACGTGAGAGCCAGTCAATGGCATCGATGCTTTCATCATCCAAGACATGTCTACACAGTCTGGTCACATGAGGCCGGCACTAGGAAGGAATCCAGTAGCCACTGCACCATGGCATTAAATGTGACAATAGGTAGTAGTATCTATACCAGCCACTCATTAGATGCTTCTATTGGCACCTGTATTGAAAAGCGTATTGTAACACTAAGTGTGCTATAATAGAGGTGGATCCATTACTTAAAGAATCCATGACAATCGTTCTGGCTGATGTCTCAGTCCAGTGCCATATAAAATTCTGACCACTCTTACAAAACAGACCCATAGGATGGCATACGAGGGGAAAAAGATCAGCTACATAGTGTAAAATTTTTTAGAAAGTGGTACCCAGTCTTATCCGATGAGCTAATATGGTGCAAATGTTTAGTCATTTGAAGACCAAGATAAAGTCAAATGTGTGTGTGTGTGTGTGTCTGTGTGTGTGTGTGTGTGTGTGGTTGATTTGCATTCTTGTTCCGTTTCCCTTACTGAGTCTCTCTAGCTGCAAGTTTTCTTTTTTGGTCTCTCTTTCTATCACCGTGCCTGCGTTTTAGGCCAAAAGTATTGGGTGTAACTGTTGTAATACACCAATCAGCCATAACATTAAAACCACCTCCGTGTTTCTACACTCACTGTCCATTTTTTCAGCTCCACTTACAATATAGGAACGCTTTGTAGTTCTACAAAAGGACCCCCACGGGACCACTACAGAGCAGGTATTATTTAGGTGGTGGATCATTCTCAGCACTGCATTGACACTGACATGGTGGTGGTGTGTTAGTGTGTGTTGTGCTGGTATGAGTGGATAAGACACAGCAGATACGCTGCTGGAGTTTTTAAACACCTCACAGTCCCTGCTGGACTGAGAATAGTCCACCAATCAAAAATATCCAGTCAACAGCTCCCCGTGGGCAGCGTCCTGTGACCACTGATGAAGGTCTAGAAGATGACCAACTCAAACAGCAGCAATAGATGAGCGATCGTCTCTGACTTTACATCTACAAGGTGGACCGACTAGGTAGGAGTGTCTAATAAAGTGGACAGTGAGTGGACACGGTATTTAAAAACTCCAGCAGCGCTGCTGTGTCTGATCTGCTCATACAAGCACAACACACACTAACACACCACCACCATGTCATTGTCACTGCAGTGCTGAGAATGATCCACCACCCAAATAATACCTGCTCTGTGGTGGTCCTCTGGGGGTCCTGACCATTGAAGAACAAGGTGAAAGCAGATAAAAAAGTATGTAGAGAAACAGATGGACTACAGTCAATGGACAATCTGTATAGAAACAAGGAGGTGGTTTTAATGTTATGGCTGATCGGTGTATATATATATATAAATTGACAGTTTAACTGTTTTTGGTACACGGAGGGAGATGTTAGCTGTCATGCTAGCAGGTTGTGCCGCCTATGCCCATTGGTTTGAATGGCCTGAGGCTAACTGGTAGCCGTAATCACTGTCTAAGTAGTGTGTCTAAATAATCTGCCTTATAAATTATTATTAGAATCATCTCTACTTAGGCAGCTGCCTAGTTAGGCAATTGGCAGCAAGGCAGCTCACTAGGTTCAAACTGGACTAAAAAAAACTCGTTTTATTGCAGTTTTTTTACCTGCCTATTATGATGCAGCTGAAGTGAAACTGTTGGGAATGAGTGTAATTAAGTGGCTTCAGTTCCCAAGGCTTCGTCAAACAAACATTAGGGAGTGTGGGAAGCGCTTGAAGTGGCTTATGGGCTGAGAAATGGCACCAGCGGCCCTGTGTGTAAATGAGCCTGGTCTGATTAGGAGTGTTTACAGTGTTAACGCTCCCCTCTTCACCCTCTGTGTGAGTGGCGGTGATTTGCTTGCTCTTCAGGGGTTCTGGGCCCCCGAGCAGAAATGAACTCATGCAGATTAAAAACAAATGTACAAAGTACTTTCATTTCACCCTCCACCTCATCCTGCATTCCTCCCCCTCGCCTCTGCCTTTAATTCTCTCAGGAGAAGGCTTGATCTTTCGACGCAGCTTGAAGAAGCGTGGTGAGTGTGTTCAGACGGATTATAGAACTTACTTGCTGAAGTCTATTTTTTTGAGAAGCTCTTGTCTTTTCTTCGCCTCTCTTTCCTTTTTTCGCTCCGTTTCTTCCTCTATGGACTGAAAATCTTCATACGGAGCATCATCCAGGTCCACATCGCCCGGTATGATGAACCTAAGCATGGACATAAGAAAGGTGAGTTTATCTATCGGCCTGCTTTTATAAAAATTCATAGCTTAATGGCAATTAAGCTATTTGTAGCCTAAAAGTTAGTAATCAGAAGCAATCAATCAAACCCCAGTACTCAATTAAACCTCACCACTGCCAGGTTGCCACTGCTGGGCCCTTGAGCAAGGCCCTTAACCCTCAATTGCTTAGACTGTGTACTGTAAGTGACTTAGGATATAATCGTCTGCTAAATGTAATGTAAATGTAAATGTAATTGTAATGTAAATGTAATGTAAATGTAATGTAATGTAAATGTAATTGTAATGTAATGTAATGTAAATGTAATGTAAATGTAATTGTGATGTAAATGTACTGTAAATGTAATGTAAATGTAAATGTAAATGTAATGTAAATGTAATGTAAATGTAATTGTAAATGTAATGTAATTGTAATGTAAATGTAATTGTAATGTAAATGTAATGTAAATGTAATGTAAATGTAATGTAAATGTATTTGTATTGTAAATGCAATTGTAATGTAAATGTAATTGTAATGTAAATGTAATTGTAATGTAAATGTAATTGTAATGTAAATGTAATGTAAATGTAATTATATTGTTAATGCAATTGTAATGTATATGCAATGTAAATGTAATTGCAATGTAAATGCAATGTAAATGTAATGTAAATGTAAAGTAAATGTAAAGTAAATGTAAAGTAAATGTAAATGTAATGTTAATGTTAATGTAAATGTAATGTAAATGTAATGTAAATGTAATGTAAATGTAATTGTATTGTAAATGCAATTGTAATGTAAATGCAATTGTTACCAGATTGTTACAAGAGTTCAACTAAGCTGAGCATTTTTTTTTTTCATTTTTCCCCCAATTTTCCACCCAATCTAGTCGTATCCAATTATCCGACTGCATTACAATTCCTTTCTAGGACAGCCGTGACTAACACACCCCCCTCCGACACGTGTGCAGTAGCCGACTGCCTTTATTTACCTGAACGAGCAGAGTTCATATGCAGATCAGCTTTGTGTACAGAGAGTGACACCCTGATCCTCATCATCCCTCGTCTCTGTGCAGGCGCCATCAATCAGCCAGCAGAGGTCGAAATTGAACCAGTTATGAGGAATCCCCTCCGGCACCCACCCTGAATCATTGTTCTTGTAGGCGCCCAGCCTGCCGACGGCAGAGCTGAGATTCTAACCGACGAGTTTGAGATGTCAGCTCAGTGTGCTAGCGTGTTTTACCTCTGCGCCACCTCAGGGCCGTAACTTAGATGAGATATAAACCAACATGTTTAACAGCACCAACTGAGAAAATCTTATAGAAAATTATGATGAGTCAATTTGCCTTCCACTGCTTGGGATCCCCGATTCATGCGCCTCTATCAGCCAATCACGGTCTTTACTCAGAGTTTGAAGACCCCGTCCACATATTCCGGTCATCCCTCCCTGCAGGCACTGCTAATTATGCCCGCTAGATGGCACCCAGCCAACCGGTGGCAACGCCGAGTTGCGAACCGAGGAGTTCAGAATCTCAGCACCAACTGTGGTGTAGTGCAGGGATTTTCAAACCCTGGATCATGACCCATGGCACGAGCAAAAAAAATGGGTCGCAGAAAAAAACAAAAAATAACAACTAAACAGATTTTAACAGCCACATAAACCTATTTTAAAATATACATAAATTTGACTTGACTATATGACCAAGAGTATATGGACATCCCTACTAATTAGTAAATTAAAGTGCTTCAGCCTAGGCTATTACTAACAAATGAAAAAACAAAAATAAATAAATAAATTGTACACTTCCAAATTTAGGATAATCATCATATGTCAGCCTTCCAGGTTCTATGACAAACCTTCACAGGAAGGTCAAGGCTAGCTCATGGCCAGGTGTCCACATACTTTTAGCTACGTACTGTACAAGTAAGTATTGGTTCATTGATTAATCAACACTCGCTGGTATTGGAAAGTCTAAACTTCCACACTTCTTCTTCTTTTCCTTGGCCTTTGTCCCGTTCGGTTGCGGGGTCGGCTCTTCGGCATCGATTTGGCACAATTTTTACGCCGGATGCCATTCCTGACACAACCCTCCCTATTTTATCCGGGCTTGGGACCGGCACTACGATGCACTGGTTTGTGCATCTAGCGGCTAGGTATCTATAGGACAATTCAGTGTTTCCAATTAGCCTGGTGGCATGTTTTTGGACTGTGGGAGGAAACCGGAGTACCCGGAGGAAACCCACACGGACACGGGGAGAACATGCAAACTCCGCACAGAAAGGACCCGGACTGCCCCACCTGGGGATCGAACCCAGGACCTTCTTGTTGTGAGGCGACAGTGCTACCCACTAAGTCACCGTGCCGCCCTAAACTTCCACACTTAATCAGTTGAATAGATGAAAGAAATAAGCATATGTGATGGAGAACACACACCTTCCTCCATCCTCTCCGTTGCCGATGGCTAGGAGAGCCTCCAGATCTGTTCCTTTCAGGCCGTACATCAAAAGCTCCTTGGCAGCATCCACGTTCTCAGGCACTCTCTCAACACACTCGTGCAACACCCACGAACGCTTCTTTATTTTACTCTAAACACAAAAGCAAAGCACCCAGAGTGACCTTAAAGTATTTAAATATCTTCTGTAACATTTACACCCTTTTACTAACATTTTACTGGACACACTTAGACAAAATCAATGTAGACTGAAGCACAAATACTCACCAGGTAGTCCTGTATGGAGGCGATACTGACAGACGATTTCCTCCATTGTCTTTGATAAACCAGATCTGAGTCCAGTCCATAAACATGAGCTAAAGACAGAGCTTCTCCATATTCCTCGTTATCAATCTAAACACACACACACACACACACACACACACACACACATTAATATCAGTGCATGTATCCCACTGGTCCCCGTGATGCATCTGAGAATCACACAGACTGTCTTTAAACCCAACTACACTACATTGCCAAAAATATGTGGACACCCCTAACACCAGCCAATCTCATCCATGACACTGCTGACCTACCTTTCTCTGATAGAGTTCCTCAGGTGTGGAGCCCTTGATGTTACTGTACAGCCAACACAGAAAAGATAGAGAGCAAAGGCTAGAAATGTACCGCGATCCCCAGAATCCACTGTGGTCCCCATAACACACTTATTGGGTCTGTCTGAAAACCTAGTGAGCTGCCTTTTTGCCTACTGCCTACCTAGGCAGCTGCCTAATCCTAAACCCTAACCCTAAACCCTAACCCTAGAGAGGATTCCAATGAGACATCGACTAATTTTTTGGACGCACTACTTAGAAACCGTAGTTTTTGCTTACTAGACTAAAACAGTTAGACTCAGACCATTCAATCCAATTGGTTTGTCTATCTAAACACACACACACACACACACACACATTAATATTGGTGCACATATCCCATTGGTCACCGTGATGTATCCGAGAATCACACAGACTGGCACAGTCTTCAAACCCAACTACACTACATTGCCAAAAATATGTGGACACCCCTAACACCAACTATTTCAACCAATCTCATCCATGATACCTGCCCCACCCTTGCCTTGACCCCTCTGACCTACCTTTCTCTGATAGAGCTCCTCAGGTGTGGAGACTGAGCAGAGGCTAGAAATGTACCCCGGTCCCCAGAATTCACTGTGGTCCCCATAACACACTTATTGGGTCTGTCTGAAAACCTAGTGAGCTGCCTTTTTGCCTACTGTCTACCTAGGCAGCTGCCTAACCCTAACCCTAAACCTAAACCCTAACCCTAAACCCTAACCCTAAACCCTAACCCTAGAGAGGATTCCAATGAGACATCGACTCATTTTTTGGACGCACTACTTAGAAACCGTAGTTTTTGCTTACTAGACTAAAACAGTTAGACTCAGACCATTCAATCCAATTGGTTTGTCTATCTAAACACACACACACACACACACATTAATATCGGTGCACATATCCCATTGGTCACCGTGATGTATCCGAGAATCACACCGACTGGCACAGTCTTCAAACCCAACTACACTACATTGCCAAAAATATGTGGACACCCCAGCACCAACCATTTCAACCACTCATCCATGATACCTGCCCCACCCTTGCCTTGACCCCTCTGACCTACCTTTCTCTGATAGAGCTCCTCAGGTGTGGAGACTGAGCAGAGGCTAGAAATGTACCCCGGTCCCCAGAATTCACTGTGGTCCCCATAACTCACTTATCGGGTCTGTCTGAAAACCTAGTGAGCTGCCTTTTTGCCTACTGTCTACCTAGGCAGCTGCCCAAGTAGAGAGGATTCTAATGAGACATTGACTCATTTTTTGGATGCACTACGTAGAAACGGTAGTTTTTGCTTACTAGACTAAACAGTTAGACTCAGACCATTCAAACCAATGAGTTTGTCTATCTAAACACACACACATTAATATCGGTGCACGTATCCCATTGAAAGACTGACAGTCTTCAAACCCACGTACACTACAATTCCAAAAGTATGTGAACACCCCTAACACCAACTATTTCAACCAATCCCATGCATGATACCAGCCCCACCCCTACCCTGACCCCCATTGACCTACCTTTCTCTGATAGAGCTCCTCAGGTGTGGTGGATCTCAGGCTGAGCAGTCGATAGTTTTTGAGGACGGTACGTGACCGCTTCCTCAGGGGAGCGAAACGCTCCATCTCGGTCACGTAGTAAAGGCCCCGCTTCACGTATCCAAAGTAGCGAGCCTTGGCCGAGGACTCTTCATCGGAATCGGAGTCTTCCTCTGCATCGTCATCCTCACCGGAGGCGCTGCTCTCCAGACGTGAGCGCTTCTGAGCCAGTTTGATCTCACACTTGATGACAGAGAAAGAAAGACAGACTTGAGACAACAGTTCATAATGTATATCGTTCGTATCCATCTTGTCCTGTCCTGAACATCCTACTGTCACCCTAATAACCCACATGTGCTCAGTCACCCCTTATTGGCTTTCCTTCTCCTGCCTGGTGGCTCCATCTTTAGTGCCCTTCTCCCAATATAACTCTTACAGACGAATGATAAAACCATTTTCAACCATAATGTAAAAGCAAAGACATTATTTCTTCACATTATACAGTATATACACCTCATGACCAAAAGTATTTGGACACCCCTTCTAATAAATGAGTTCACCAAGTGAGGTCCATAAAGGCATGGTTTGAAGAGTTAGATGTAAAGGAACTCCAATGGTCTGCGCAGAGTCCTGGCCTCAAATCCATTGAACTCCTTTGGAATAAATTGGAATGTTGACTGCAAGCCAGGTCTTCTTGTCCAACATCAGTGCCAGCGCTCAGTTTTACTCTTCTACTGAACCGAACAGGCACTAAAGAATCAATTTGTTCTGCCAAATTATCTTCCATCCCCAAGGATACGAGTTTTGTGTGGGATGAAGAAAGAGCGATAATAGCTGTGCAGTTTACGTCTTTTTGTTTATCGTGCGACTGTTATTGTTCCTGACTGCAGCCCATCTGCTGCTCTGCAGACTTCGTCACCCCTGTACGCCATTAATCAATCAAAAGAATCATTTTCGGCACTGCAGTGAAGATAACATGGTAATGACATGGTAGTGTGTGTTGAACTGGACAAGTGCAGCAGGTGCAGCAGTGCTGTTGGGATTTCTGAACTACTCTGTGTCGATGCTGGCAGTAAAACTGGGTTCCAGTCAAAAAAACATTTACATTTACGTTTTTGACATTTAGCAGACGCCTTTATTCAAAGCGACTTACATACAGCATACAGTCTGAGCTATTGAGGGTTAAGGGCCTGGCTCAAGGGCCCAACAGCAGCCGTTTAGCAGTGGTAAGGCTTGAACAAGCGACCTTCTGATCACTAGTCCAGTACCTTTATCACTAGGCCACAACAAAATATAAAACCAACAGCATCATGTGATCAGAAAGAAGATTAACACTGACATAACACACAGAAAACAGCTCTGGTCTCTAACTGTACACATACAACAAGTATTAACAGGTGTTCCTAATAAAGAGGCCAGTAAGTCTAACCATGGGTTATGTGAGGGGGGGTGTTACAGTTGGAGGAGGGGGGTGACAAAGTGTACAGGGCAACTGATGGGCTACAGTCAGTAATTGTACACCCAGAAAATGCATCTATGTACAGAATTTTCTGCCAGTAAGCACCCCCTCCCCATCAGCCAACAGAACTGCAGGGGATTCAAACCCTGGTAATGGGTTAGCATACTGCTGCACCACCTAAATACCTAGGTATATAAATAAGTTTTGGTACTGCGATGACACTAACATTGTATTGGACAAGTGTAGCAGGTGCAGCAGTGTTGTTGGGATTTCTGAACTACTGTGTCAATGCTGACAGGAAAACAGTGTTCCAGTCCAAAATATAAAGCCAACAGCATCATGTGATCAAAAAGTGTCCACTGATGGACAACTAGAGGACAATTAATACAGACATACAGTAACACACAGAAAACAGCTCTAGTCTCTAACTGTACACATACAACAAGTATTAACAGGATATGTGTTCCTAATAAAGAGGCTAGTATGTCTAAACATGGGTTATGCAAGGGGGTGGGGGATGTGACAAAGTGTACAAAGCAACAGATGGGATACAGTCAGTAATTGTACACCCATCATCTATCTGCACCATCTAAATGCCTATGTACATAAATAAGTTTATGTTTTAAACATTTCCCCACCCCCGTGTTTGCAACTTCCAGACAAACCGTTCAGCAAAACATACTGCTGAAATAAAAACCAACAGCGTCTTACGTACACATCCCTCGTCCTCCCCTCGACACCCCCGTTTTCCCTTCCAGCCCTCCCAGTTTATACCACTCGTACCCAAACACGCTGCCCATAAAAGAACAACCTGAACAGATATGAAGAGGCTTTATGATGATGGCCTGCAGATAAAAGCAGGATATCAAAGCCACATCGTTTCCTTTATGAGAGATGTGATAAAAAAAATAAAAAAACCTGCTGGAGGACAGAACTCACTTTAATCGCACACACGCTCAGCTTCATCCCATTTTCAGCTGTCTATCAACAAACTGTTCGCTCCACATGCCCAGCAGATTTTAATAAAGAACCGAAAATAAAAAAGCCATATTTTCCAAATACTGCCCAATAATAAAGCGAGGATGCTTTTCTTTTTTCAGGCCGTTCAGGATTCATATTACGAGTTGCCCAACCATTCATTCCTAGAGGACCAGCTGAATGAATGAATGAATGAATGAATGACATGATATGAACACTGGGCCAACAGAAAATAGTCATGTTAATAATAATTATTAATACAAGTAATAGTAATAGCATGGCAACAGCTGTGTGGTACTAGTGGTGATAGTAGTAATAACAACAGTATTAGAGGTGGTAGTAGTAGTAGCAATAATAACAGTAATAAACATGGTGGTAAAAGTAATAATGGCAACAGCTGTGTGGTACTACTGGTAGTAATACTGTAGTAATAATAACAACAACAGTATTAGTGGTAGTAGTAGTAATAATGGCAACAGCTATGTGGTACTAGTGGTAGTATTAGTAATAATAACAACAGTAATAAAAATGGTGGTAGTAGTAATAATGGCAACAGCTATGTGGTACTAGTGGTAGTAATAGTAATAGTAATAATAACAGTATTAGTGGTGGTGGTAGCAGTAATAATAATAACTCATAATAAATGTGATAGTAACAATGGCAACAGCTGTGTGGTACTAGTGGTAGTAATAGTAATAACAACAATATAAGTGGTGGTGGTAGTAGTACTAATAACAATGGCTGTGGTGATAGTAATAGTAGTGGTGGTAGTAGTAGTAATGGCAACAACTGTGTGGTACTAGTGGTAGTAATAGCAGTAATAGTGACAATAGTGGTGGTAGTACAAGTAATAACAACAGTAATAATAGTGGTAGTAGTAGTGGTAGTAGTAATGGCAACAGCTGCATAGTGGTACAAGTTAATGTAATAGTATAGGTCATAGTGGCAGAAGCAGTAGTAGTAAATGTAGAAGTAATAATAGAAATAAAAAGTCATGTCAGACATAGTAGAAGTTAATGTAGTAGAAGTCGGGTATGGTAGACGTAGTAGAAGTAAATGTAGAAGTAGTGGTAAAAATGAAAGTTGTAGTAGAAGCAGAAGTAGAAATAAAAGAGTAATATTAGTAGTAGAAGTAAATGTAGTAGTAGTACAAGTCATAGTAGAAGTAGTAATGGAAGTACAGATTATAAAAGCATCAGTAAGGTTTGGTTTATTATGTTCAGTTATAAACAGTTAATAGTGAAATTAGTAGGCTTTTTACACCAGTACAAGCCCCAGTACACGTCCCTTACTTGTGCTTTTGATCAGACTGGTGTTGATGGTGTTGATCATGCTCAGTGACAGCGTGCTGGTATTGTTTTGTGACAGTGCAATAAGCTCTGAATTACATCCTCAGATTTCTCCTTTCATCCAATGAAACACTAAAGCCGCGCGGGTGTCTGGAAGTCCATGCCGTCTAGGGGGTGCAGACGGTTCAGGGTACACAATCAAAACGCGACGTGCAGAGAAGTGAACACACCCACCTCCAGGCTGAGGAAGCCGCCGTCATGGGCCGAGGTGACTCGGGGCGAGGGTTCGAACCACTCGCACGATTTTCCCAGAAGGTTGGTGAGAGCTCGGACGGAGGAGACGGTCAGAGAGCCGGAACATCGAGCCAGAATGAGAGCCTGATCGCTCCACCAGCCCACGTCCATCAGAGCCTGGTACTGCTCTTTATCTGCAGAGAGGAAGAGAGAGATTTAGGTGTACTGGATTCTTCACCCAGCCTCGTCAATGCACCTTGTAATGTGAGGCATCACAAAACCAAAACGAGGCGCACGAAGAGCTCCATCATTTCTTTCAAACGTCTTTTAGGCGTCCAACCTTTTGTCCATGACTTTTACCGCAACCCAGGCGACACAAACGATGCATCAAAACGAAAGACAAAACAAAATATGCCTAATTCATGAAAATGGTGTCAATCTGGTCCCACTGTGGTTTACACAATGTAACATAAAGCCTCCACAAGAGGGCGTTTGTATTTAAGTTCATTTTGTGTTTATCTGCCTTTTATTAGTATTATTAGTATTTTCCTCTGCGACCCATTTTTTTTGGCTCGGGACCCTTACATACATTATAAGTCTGCCAAAAATATGTGGACACCCGACCATTAGCTTGAACATCTTTCATCCAAAATGATAACTGTTAGGCTGGGATCTGCCTGACTCACATATGACATTCTAACTCATCCCAAAAGGAGAAACATACATTATAAATGTGCCATAAAATATGTGGACACCTGACCATTAGCTTGTTTAAACATCCTATTCCAAAACCATGGCTGTTTATTTAGAACTGGCTCTATTTTGCAGCTATTGCAAGCTTCTCTTATCTGATAAAGCTTTCCACATGGTTTTGAAATATGACTGTGAGAATTTGTGCCCAGTCAGTCCAAAGAACATCTTTTTTTTCAACCACACTCAACACTGTTACTGTTAATTGTGACCAAATACAATCCAAGCAACAGAGACTCAACAGTGGCAACTTGATGGTGATGGGGCTTGAACAGGCAACCTTCTGATAACTAGTCCAGTACCCTAAACGCTGAGCTGACAATCTAATGCATCCCAAAAGTGTTCAATGTGTTGAGGTTATGGCTCTGTGGTGGAACATGGAAGCACACAGAATGTCACTGTATGCCGTAAACCGTGGTAAAAGTTCAGTAGCAATAGTCTGGGGAAGGTCCTACTGTTTCAGCATCAAGAAAAGATGGTTTGCTTAAGAGTCCTGACCTCAACACTTATCAATGAACTAAAACATGCCCTGACGCTCATCGTCCGTGTGCGATCTCACCAAAGCGCCTGTAGATAATTGGAAACGAACCGCTGCAGTCATGTTCCAAATCAGTAGAGGCTATTTTAGCAGTGAACAGTGGACAAAAGTCCATGTTAATGCTTGTCGCTTGTAGAATGAAAATGAATTAGCTGTCATTTTAAGAATAAGTGCTCATCGTGCTGAGAAATAGAGTAGGACAATAGATGTGAAAGAAGCGATGAGTGTGTGGAGTCATCCTGAACTATTATCTATATCATTATCTAGAACTCAAGACGTCGCTCTGTCTTTTAAAAAGCCAGTCTCGGGAATTAAACCCCATCTTATCTTTATATCTCCACAAAGACAAGCATCCAGATGACGGCAATGATTAATCATTATTCAGAGTACAAAATATGCACCAATCTGAAGTAAAAATGCCCCCCACTATGACGGCCATATGATTCTCCATATGATGGTACCGTATGTAAGAGTGAATTTAAGGAAACAAAAATGAGGTTGAGAAGGTAGAGAAGTAAGAAAGATCTAAAATTCACAGTAAAAAACGTTCCTTCTTTCCTTCTTCCTTTAACCAAACTTTCTTTAAACCTTTAATCCTGCTTTAAACCGTATTTTGACCCATTTATCCTTCGGTTCAGCTTCCATTGGCCCATTATTTCAATTCATCTTAGCTAACAGTTCAGATAAAAACAGCCAGTAGACAGATCATGTGCCTAAACGTTAAATTTTTTCCGCTTGGATTTTTTTAAAACTGTTTTTTGAATGTCTATTACAATTTTGTCTATTACAATGTGTCTTTGTCACAGCACTTAATTTTTAATTTTGTCTACTATTTTCACAAAATTTCATTTATTATGGTATTTTATTTTATGTATCAATATTATTTTATTTTTTCATTTTTTCCATTTTATAAAATCTTTTGTATTATTATTATTATGATTAAATTTATTTAATTATTTGTATTATTATTATTAAATTTATTTAACTATTTGTATTTGTATTACTTTATATATTTTATTTTATGTATTATTATTTAATTATTTAATAATTATTTTATTTATTTAATTTTATGTATTATTATTATTTTATTTATTATTTAATTTTATGTATTATTATAATTATTTAATTTATTTTATTTTATTGAATGTTTTATTATTATTTTATATATTATTTTACTTAGTTTATTTAATTTTATGTATTATTATTATTTTTTATATTATTTTTCTTAGTTTTTAAAATTTTACGTATTATTACTTTTAAATTTTTATTTTATTTAGTTTATTTAACTGTATGTATTATTACTTTTTAATTTTTATTTTATTTAGTTAATTTAATTTTATGTATTATTACTTTTTTATTATTATTATTTTATTTATATACTTTTTGCCACATCCTTCTTTTACCAGTCGTTCGAGTCTCCTTTCTTTCAGCAAGTCTTTTTTTTTTTTTAACCAGTCCTTCCTTCCATTAACCAGTCTTTTCCCCCTCCTTTCTTTCAGTGCGTCCTACTTTTGACTTGTGTGTCCCATCCTTCTTTCAAATTGCCCTTCTTTCCACACATCTGTCTTTCATGAAGTCATAATTTTAATGTGTCCAATACTCCTTTCGGTTTGTCCTTCTTTCAACACATCTGTATTTAGCCACGTCCTTCTTCTGACATGTTCCTCCAATCCTCTGTTCGACTTGTCCTTCTTTCAACACATCTGTATTATTGTGACCTTCTTTTGACACGTTCCTCCAATCCTCCTTTCGACTTGTCCTTCTTTCAACACATCTGTATTTCCCTGCGTCCTTCTTTTGACACGTTCCTGCCGTCCTTCTTGTGATCAGGTGAGAGATGAGCACAATCTTTATCGTAATGTTTGTATATGAACTGAACTTAAAAATAGGGCTAGCACTGAACATAAATCGGTGACAAAAACAATGACTGCTGTTATAGGGCATGTGTGTGTGTCTTTAAGAGAGGTGTATAGTGGAGACGCTTTGTTCACAGTATCGCTATAAGTGAGTCAGGAGTCGATTCGTATGAAGCAAAGCTTGTGCACAAGTTTTTCTTCTCAGTCAGCTCTCCGTTTTTACTGTTAATAATGAACGTTTTGGTTTCAAATAAACACCAGATACTACAGAACATTTTGTGTGACTCGTTTTTCTTACTGGTTGGAGGCTTAATTAAACTGCTATTACCACAGAGCGGTAGCTAAGTCAGACTCGTTCTGTCCATGGAGATAACTTCAAGGTCGGCACACGAAAGGGGGCGCATGTCCAAAAAAGTTGAAAACCCCTGCTCTAGTCAAAATTCTTTAAACTTGTGCTTCTTTCATTCAGTTTTGTTATGTAACTACTTTTTTTTCTTTCTTTCTTTTTCTCTTTCTTTTCCTTTTTTCTATACTGTATACAGTCTTTTGGTCAGCACGGTGGCTAAGTGGGTAGCACTGTCGCCTCACAGCAAGCAGGTCCTGGGTTCGATCCCCAGGTGGGGCGGTCCAGGGCCTTTCTGTGTGGAGTTAGCATGTTCTCCCCGTGTCCGCGTGGGTTTCCTCCGGGTGCTCCGGTTTCCTCCCACTGTCCAAAGACATGCAAGTGAGGTGAATTGGAGATACAAAATTGTCCATGACTGTGTTTGATATAACCTTGAGAAGTGATGAACCTTGTGTAACGAGTAACTACCGTGTGTCAGTTGACGTTAAAATCCAAATAAACAAACAAGTATACAGTCTTTTCTTACTTCTCTTGTTATGTCATGATGTAAGATTAAAATTTTTGCTACTACTTCAGAATGAAACAGGCGAGAGAAAGATGGAGAGGAATGAACAGGCTGGGTTGCATTTTAATAATGTGTGACAAAGTGTCAGAACAAATGTCAGTGCATACGTCCTTTTCCACCAGAACATATGATTTGATTAAAACATCATGCATTTTTTTCTTTCTTTCAGCCTGTGCTTCTTTTAATAAGTCCTTTCTTTTATTTACATTTTTTCCCTCAATCTAACTTTCCTCCTCATGCGTCCCATGTTTTGTCATCACTATCTTTCACTTTTATTCTTTTCTGGTCCTTATTTCTCACACACTGCTATGTGCTTAATGGTTTATTCCGCTCTGTCTGAGCTGGATGTACAGTATTTTAATCGCTCCATTATCCAGAGAGTAAACAAGCTAGCTGTCTCTTATTGCACAATACAGGATGAACCTTGTAGCTGAGCTACAAAAGACATGAGCTACAAACCATCATTCTTATTCATTCAGCATATGTCTCCTTTTCCAAATGTACTGTCAGCAATTGATTCTGTTCTACCTGAGTGAAAAAAACTCTATTGAATGGGACCTTGGTTTACCTTTGATTTTTTTTCTCTTCTCCAGCGAGGTCTTCCAATCTGGATTGATCTCGTCATAACCAGGCTACATCACAGAGAGAGACAAATAGGAGTTTGAGGGTTGGGGGTAGACATGTTTCATATAAGACACCTGTATAATTTCAGAATGATCACATCCTCACCAAAAAGATATATCCAAAGTGACCAAATATTCAAACAATTGAGGGTTTACGGGCAACTTGGTAGTGATGGGGCTTGAACAGGCAACCTTTTGATTACTACCATTGCATGGGATCTGTTACGCTGGGAACTGCCTGGGAACTCACATTTGACATTCTAATTCATCCCAAAAGTGTTCAGTGTGTTAAGGTTATGACTCTGTGAAGGAACATGGAAGCACACAATGAAACTGTATGTCATAAACCAAGTTTAGCAGCAACAGTTTGGGGAAGGTCCTACTGTTTCAGCATCAAGGAAAGGTCAATGTGGGCCCGCTTAGAGCCCTGACCTCAACACTATTCAACAAACATGCTTTGCGAGCCAGGCCTCCACACTTGTCGTCTGTGTCGGATCTCACTAAGACGTCTGTGGATTGTTGCAGTCATGCAGACTTACGTTGTCCCTGTCCCTAATATTTTGGGACGAGTGTTGCAAGCACCAATTTCAGAATGACCACATCCTCACCAAACAATAATATCAAGAAATTAAAACAATATATTGTTTGGATACTAATTTTCTTTAAATCTAGAACAAAGTTAATTCATGAATCAGTGGATTTGTATTGTATAATTGGTGCACTTTAAATATGTAGAACATAGGATGCGGTTTGGGACGCAGCCTGAAAATTCATTGTAAACAATGTCTGCATGATCAAATCTCAAGATAATATCAATTAAGTGTGAATATACAATTAACTACATTATTAAATACAGATATGAAATGCAGGTCTGTTACTGATGAGTAAGAATGCAAACATGTCCAACAGAATCAAATCAAATGGTAAGTCCATTTCTACAATGTTGACTGTTAAGACATGTGTACTGTGCATCTTAAACTCTTCCTGTGTTCCAGAAGGCTTAGAAAAACTGTTGGGGCTGTTCAGACCGAAAATATTCAAATACATTCCCCAGATACAAAATTAGCTTCACACAGTGTCCCAATGA
The DNA here is from genome assembly GCF_030014385.1 of Trichomycterus rosablanca. Taxonomy (NCBI): domain Eukaryota; kingdom Metazoa; phylum Chordata; class Actinopteri; order Siluriformes; family Trichomycteridae; genus Trichomycterus; species Trichomycterus rosablanca. The sequence goes on along the minus strand of NC_085996.1, from coordinate 12,227,314 downwards.
ACATGTATTTGTGATGTACACACACACACATATATATATATATATATATATACATCTGGGCTAAGCTGTACCTGCTCCTCCTGTTTCCAAGAGCTCCTCTGTTTGAGTGATGGTATGTCCCACACGCTGAGCGTACCGGAAAAATGGATCACAGCCAGCATGGCATCATCAGGAGACAGACTCATCCTGAACACACCGTCCTACACAAATCCCATGTTAAATACAAACACACACACACAAAATCTCTCTATTTAGCTAAGCAGACTGCTGTATAATAATATGGCACATTCTAATTAACATGAATGACACAATAACTAAGACCCTAAAATTCTAACTTTAAGGTTTGTGTTTAGTGATTTAACCTTTTTTATTCACATAGCCTCATGTTTACTGGTTAATTTGCATTATGAGGTGGTCCAGCAATCCTACGGCAATTCAGTTAGCAATCGGTTAGTCAAAATGTCCAAGATGTCGACTCAGGTAACTCTGTGTCAAAACATGGACGAGTATTTTTGCTTTTAAGACCGTCGCTGGATGTTCTGCATTACATTCAACCATTGAGGTAGGCTGTGTATTGTAGCTTCCATTTATTCTATCATTCAATGTATGAGCGTAATGTAATGGCCACCGTAAAATGAAGCACATTTTCCCTTGAATTTGATAGGGTCCTAACAAAAAGTAACAATACAAACCATAATAATAAAAAAATTAACTACCTTCAGGATCATGGTGCTGCATGCGTGCATATGTTGCATGTCTTTGATAGAACATGTGCATAGATTATATATATATATATATATATATATATATATATATATATATATATATATATATATATATATATACAGTATATACTTTTTTTTTTTTTTTTTATGCATTTTCTTCCTTTTAGCGCGTCCAATTGCCTGATTGTGTCATGCTTCCTCTCCACCAATGCCGATCCTTGCTCTGATTGAGGAGAACGAAGCTAACCCACGCCCCCTCCGACATCTTATCACCTACACTTTGAATAGTGTAGTGCAGCTCAGCACTGTGTATGGAGAGACACACCCTGATAGCACTCTTTTCTCGTCTCTGTGCAGGCGCCATCAATCAGCCAGCAGAGGTCGTAATTGCATGAGTTATGAGAGAGAGACTCTATCCGGCTTAATCCAACCCATATCTGGCCAATTGTTGTTCATGTGGCCACCTGAGCGGCCTTACATTTCTATACACAACCAAAAATTGCCCTTGTTTGGCATTATTTACCTGCTCGTTGGTTTGCCTGAAGAGTCGAAATGTGGGCATTCGGAAAAGCCCTCTCCTTTGGGCCTGGATAACATTGAGAGAGAGAGAGAGAGAGAGAGAGAGAGAGAGAGAGAGAGAGAGAGAGAACGATCAACTAAGCTATGTGGATGCCTGACCATGAGCTTGTTGGACCCCCCTGTGCAAAATAATAGACATAACAATAGTGTTGCTTCCCTTTGTGGCTAGAGTGGCCTCAATGTTTCTGGAAAGCTGTTTAAGAGTAAATTATCTGTGGGAATTTGTACCCATTCAGTCAAAACAGCATGTGAGATGTCAACCATAGACCGTTTTCAGGTTGCCTGGTATGCAACTAATGTTTTTTAGTTCACCCCAAGGAGGTAGAATGAGAATGAGTTCCTCAGTACTAAACCGTATTTAAGTCAAAGCATGAAACTTAGACCTTTTTGAACCATGTATTGTGTTTCTTACCGCATCGATATCATCTTCATAGCTGGTGACCTGTTTATAGTACGGCGAGCCTGATAACACCCTCCAGACGGTGATGCCACACCCAGCAGCTAGAGTGGCAGCACTCTCATCTGACTGGCATCCTCCCAGCAAAAGCAACCTAAAAAGTGGCACATAAATAAAGAAACAAACAAAAAAATCAGACTAGCTGCAAATCTGCATTCAAAAGCAATGCTAATTATAGAAGACGGAAAAGCCCTGGAGAGTGGAGTGTCGACATTTTTTAGACTTTTTCTTGAGTTCTGGAGGCAGATGGCATCACAAAATGCCACCCCAATCCCTCTCTTACTGCAGATTGTATTTAACAAAACATTCATTTCATGAAACAAAGGTATCAACTCGTGAAGAGTCATAAGACTCGTTTTCAGGAGTCCTACGACAGGGGTTTAGGACTGTAACTAGGCCACTGAAAAACTTCAAACATTTATGCTTAGCCAATCAGGTGTGACCTTGCTTTAAATCTTGGATCATTAAACTGAGATACAATCCAATTAACCATCAGTGTCAGCTCACAACAGAGGACTTCACATTCTCCTCAAATACCTTCTAATAGAAAGTGAAACTTACTGTGACTTTAAATCATTCCAAGGCCGCCCAGCAGGTAAGCAGCAAGGGGCAATTACTTTTTTACAATACCAAACCACACAGTATATAAAATGTCTGAATATGGTAGTGATGGGGGGGGATGGGAAAAATGATGATAAAAACAGATCAAAAGAGAGAAAAAAGTAAGAGAGCGAGAGGTAAATGTGAAATAACAGTGAGAAATAATTGAGATAGTAAGAAAAATGTAATAAAGATGCAGGTGTGAGTGCAATGGAGATGAAAATGTAAATGATTGAATAGGAAAGTTGTAAGTGTGAACGAATAGAATAAGATAGTAAGGGAGAGAGATGCAAGTGTGAAATGAGAGAATGTGTGTGTGTGTGTGTGAGAGAGAGTTGTAAATGTGAAATGAGAGTGTGTGAGTGAGTAAGAGAGTGGAGGATGTAAATATGAACTGAGAGTGAGAGAGATGTAAATGTAAAATGAGGGAGGTGTAAATGTAAAAGTGAGTGAGTAAGAGAAAGATATAAATATGAAATTAGAGAGGTGTAAATGTAAAAGTGAGTAAGAGAAAGATATAAATATGAAATTAGAGAGGTGTAAATGTAAAAGTGAGTAAGAGAAAGATATAAATATGAAATTAGAGAGGTGTAAATGTAAAAGTGAGTGAGTGAGTAAGAGAAAGATATAAATATGAAATTAGAGAGGTGTAAATGTAAAAGTGAGTAAGAGAAAGATATAAATATGAAATTAGAGAGGTGTAAATGTAAAAGTGAGTGAGTAAGAGAAAGATATAAATATGAAATTAGAGAGGTGTAAATGTAAAAGTGAGTGAGTGAGTAAGAGAAAGATATAAATATGAAATTAGAGAGGTGTAAATGTAAAAGTGAGTGAGTGAGTAAGAGAAAGATATAAATATGAAATTAGAGAGGTGTAAATGTAAAAGTGAGTGAGTGAGTAAGAGAAAGATATAAATATGAAATTAGAGAGGTGTAAATGTAAAAGTGAGTAAGAGAAAGATATAAATATGAAATTAGAGAGGTGTAAATGTAAAAGTGAGTAAGAGAAAGATATAAATATGAAATTAGAGAGGTGTAAATGTAAAAGTGAGTAAGAGAAAGATATAAATATGAAATTAGAGAGGTGTAAATGTAAAAGTGAGTAAGAGAAAGATATAAATATGAAATTAGAGAGGTGTAAATGTAAAAGTGAGTGAGTGAGTAAGAGAAAGATATAAATATGAAATTAGAGAGGTGTAAATGTAAAAGTGAGTAAGAGAAAGATATAAATATGAAATTAGAGAGGTGTAAATGTAAAAGTGAGTGAGTAAGTGAGTGAGTGAAAGGTGTAAATGTGATATGAGAGAGATAAATGTGAAATAAGAGAGATGGGTAAATGTGAAATGAGAGAAAGATGTAAATGTGAAATGAGAGAATGTGTGAGAGAGATGGGTAAATGTGAAATGAGAGAAAGATGTAAATGTGAAATGAAAATGTGTGAGTGAGTAAGAGAGAAAGATGTAAATATGAACTGAGTGAGAAAAATGTAAATGTGAAATGAGAGTGAGCGAGTGATAATAAGGTGTATAAAATTAGAGAGAGAGGTGTAATGAGAGTGAGTGAGTGAGTGAGTGAGAGAATGATGTAAATATGAGATGAGAGAGATGTAAATGTGAAATGAGAGAGAGGTGTAAATGTGACAAGAGAGAGGTGTAAATGTGACATGAGAGTGAGTGAGATGTAAATATGAGATAAGAAAGATGTAAATATGAGATGAGAAAGATTTAAATGTGAAATGAGAATGTGTAAGTGAGAGAAAGATGTAAATATGAGATGTGAGAGAGGTGTAAAAGTGAGGGAGTGAGTGAGTGAGTAAGATTTAAATATAAAATAAGAGAGTTGTAAATGTGAACTGAGAGTGAGAGAAATGTAAATGTGAAATGAGAGAGGTGAAAATGTAAAAAGAGAGAATGTGTGAGGGAGAGTTGTAAATGTGAAATGAGAGTGAGCAAGTGATAGAAAGGTGTATAATATTAGAGAGAGGTGTAAATGTGAAATGAGAGCGAGTAAGTGAGAGAGAGAATTATGTAAATATGAGATGAGCAAGGTGTACATGTGAAATGAGAGAGAGGTGTACATGTGAAATGAGAGAGAGGTGTACATGTGACATGAGAGGTGTAAATGTGACATGAGAGAGAGGTGTAAATGTGACATGAGAGTGAGTGAGATGTAAATATGAGATGAGAAAGAGGTGAAAATGTAAAGAGAGAGAATGTGTGAGGGAGGGAAAGATGTAAATATGGGATATGAGAGGAAGAGAATAAGAGATCATCCCTTATGGTCTTTTTTTTAAATTCTGTGTATATGTAAGAACATGTTGTTTTTATTGCAATCATGGCAATATAGCTACTTTGACTCTTGAATCTTGACACAGTGTGTGTGAGTGTGTGTGAGAGAGAGAGAGAGAGAGAGAGAGAGAGCTCTTCAAACAAACTTAACCCAACTACCTGTGAGAGTAGATGATAAGACCAGCCACAGTTCCCTCAGGCGCACTCACTAACTCAATCTGGATTAACACTGCCCCCTAGTGACAGACTACAATATGCTAAATGTGTCGATGCTGTCCCTTGCTTTAAAAACATCACTAAAATATGAAGCAACCCATTCCACACCTATGGACATCAATAAGGAGTTGCCTCCACCCCCTACCTTTATAACTGCACCAGCCCTAACTCTCGGGGAGGGCTTTTTGAGTATGCCTGCAGAAATTTGGACCATTTAGTCAAAGGAGGCATTTGTGAGGTCAAGAGCACCTCACACTGGATGAGAGGACCTGGCTCACAAACCGTGCCTTACCGGACCTTGCTTTATGCATGTCATTCTGAAACAGGAGCATTCCTCAAACTGTTGCTACATATAGGTGGTGACTTCTCTGTGCCCATATAAATAGGGATAGTTGACTGCACCCATTCGACTAAGCCACAAGGATTAATATTGTGAAGATCTCAAAAAGCAAATGTCTGTAGGTAGAGAGTACATGGAACAGTGGTCACTTTGCCAAGGTCAGGGAAAAACCAAGCTCTTCGGTGCTCGTGTCGAGCCAGACCTTGTGTTTAGGTCGCAGCGCTGGCTGGCTCACGGAATACCCAGCAGACAGCACTGGGATTAAAAAGTCCAAGAAAGAAATGGCAAAATGAGAAACTACTTCCTTGCTGTAGCAACAGTGACTCCTAGTGTCTGGTCGAGGCACTGACCCGAACAGCAGAAGAACACAGAGAGAGTAGTGTGGTCCTCCGTACATCCTGAGGCTCTCTTAAAGTATCCTACACTGACCGGTGTAAAAAATGTAGCATGTGCTAGTCTGCAGCCCATCTCACCACAGGAGGATGTTGTGAACCCAGCAAGGTGGCACATAGCTCATAGCACAGAGGATTTAGATATAGCCAATTTGGGATAAAGTAACATTTTAGTACTTCGATATTTCTAATTCTGATCGTGCAAGCGTGAAATTGTGCATCTTTATGCTGGACCATTTATGTCACTCATGCAGACGCCTGGTCTTGTACTCACCTGTGGACTGGATGATAGACGGCTGCCGTGACCCCGCTGCAACAATGGGAGGAGAAGCTGAAGCTGTGGCTTTCCTGGAAGCCCTGATTGGTTCCCATGCTGAAACGTAACAAAAAGTATAAAAGTGCATCGGCTGAAATATCCACCAAATATCAGCAATATCCACCTGTACATTTATTTTGTGAATCAACTGCTGTTAGCACAACCCTCGGATCACCACACACATCCTCCGATTCATGTCCAACCTGCAAGTGTTGGGTTCCCACACAGAGCCTGAAGAGGAAGTCCCGGAGTTCGCAATTCAATTACGGCTTTCAATTACGTCTGTTAAGTGCCCAGCCAGGCTGGTAGCACATCTGAGACTTATCCCCACAACAGCTGGTGGTAGACAAAAACATGTTCCTAAAGCCAAATTTTGACCCTTTTATGTGCAAATTAATGCACAAATCAAGGTTTATCAAACCAGGATTTGTTTTTTCCAATTATAGGCGTCCGGTTTCAGGGAGCCTGTGCCCACTGTAGTCTTTTTCTGGTCACACTGGTTGGAAAAACAAAGATAAAACCATTCTGACCTCCAATTGCATCATGCTTCCTCTCCACCGATGCCGATCCCCGCTCTGATTGAGGAGAACGAAGCTAATATGCCGTATGCATCTTATCACCTACACTTTGACGAGTGCAGTGCAGCTCAGCGCTGTGTACGGAGAGACACACCCTGAGAGCGCTCTTTTCCCGTCTCTGTGCAGGCGCCATCAATCAGCCAGCAGAGGTCGTAATTGCACCATTCATGAGAGAGAGACCCCATCCGGCTTAGACCCGCCCATATCTGAACGACAGGCCAATCGTTGTTCATGTGGCCGTTCAGCCTTAGCCGGCAGGCAGGGCTGAGATTCGATACGACGTATTCGAGATCCCAGCTCTGGTTCCAGCGTGTGTTTTTACCGCCGCGCCACCTGAGCGGCCTCATTCTGACCATTCTTTACTGAACTCTCTCATTAACAAGCCATTTCAGTCCATAGAACTGACGCTCACTGGATGTTTTTTGCACCACTGTGTGTGTGGGGGGAAAATAGCCATAAGATCAGATCACATTTTATGATCTGATGCTTGCTGCGAGTATTAAATGAAGCTTGTGACCCATATCAGTATGATTGTATGCAGCGCTTTGCTGTCACATGACTGCCCAGTAAATGTATGTGATTTGGGCCTTAACCCCAAAACACCATAACATTATTATTATCCACTCTTACCTGACCAGGTAGCTCTTGAGCTGGCCGCTGTAGGTGATAACGAGCAGCTCTGATGACCACTGGGCGCTTGCTTTGTACTCCAGGAAGATCAAGCCAGCAGCAGCATAGCTGAAATCACCAGGGAAGCTCACAGCCTGCAGAAAGAAAGGCATGTAGTGAGATATGATCATCAAGCTGGAGGTGATACCAGCGGCAAAACAGATGTTCCACCAGCTGAGCAGAAATAAGTGGTTACTACAGGAGTGCCACACAACACACGTCACAATTCACTGTAATCATGGTCAGCAACCAATAACAGAAACAAGGGTGTGAAGAAGTAATTGCCCCCTTCTACATTTATAGTTTTGGAAGATCACATGGGTCAATTTCAGAGCACCAAACAAATGACGATGTGACATAAAGGAAATGAGTCAAATCCCAACATATTTATTCAATCATTTATTTTCTTATCCGCTTATCCAATTAGGGTCGCGAGGGTGTGTGTGTGTGTGTGTGCTGGAGCCTGTCCCAGCTTTTCAATGGGCGCAAGGCACACAGTAACAGCCAGGACGGGACGCCAGTCCATCGCAGGGCAGACACACACACACACATACACACACCCATTCACTTATAGGGCAATTCAGTATCTCCAATTAACCTGGCTGCATGTTTTTGGACTGCCGAAGGAAGCCCACGCAGACACGGGGAGAACATGCAAACTCCACACAGAAAGGACTCGGACCGCCCCGCCCCTTGCTGTGAGGCGACAGTGCTACCCACTGAGCCACCGTGTCTCCCGGCAACATATTTAGAAGAATATAATTCCATTTACTTAGAAAACCTAGTGAGCTGCCTTGCTGCCCTACTGCCTCCCTAGGTAGCTGCCTGACTAGAGAAGATTCTAATAAGACATCAAATTCATAAGCCAGATTATTTAGACGCACTACTTAGACAGCAATTACGTCACCGTAGTTTTCGCTTACCAAGCTAACACAGTTAGCCTCAGGCCATTCAAGCCAACGCCAGCAAGCATGCCAGCTGTCATCTCCCTTCATGTACCGAAAACAATCAAACTGTCATTTACATCTGTGGCATTTAGCCTGAAAATAAATATGACTGAATACATTTTGAGCAATTGAGTGTTAAGGGCCCTGTTAAGGGCCCAGAAAAGTTGCACGGCACTGAATGCTGGGATTGCCTTTATCGCTAAGGAAGCATCGGATGCTCCCTCAATATTCAGTCAGATTATCACTTCGAAATAAGGCACCTCAGTAGGCAGCATTTTAGGGAATCTAAGAATTTAGACATGCTTCTTTTCGGGAGTGTGTGTAGGATGACGTAAAATGCATCTATGTAGAGAGCTCACTAGGTAAGACTGGGCTGCATATTGGCCCAAATCACTGGATCGGATATCGGAAGGAAAAAAACGTATGGAGGGAGGGACGGACGGACGGACAGACAGATAGATACTTTATTGATCCCGAAGGAAATTAAAGTCCCAGTAGCATTATACATCAAATACACACTATAAAAATTCTACAATATAAATTCGAAAAAAACAGCACAAACATAACCAAGACTGAAGGTAACCTGAGTTTTACATATATTGAATAACTACAGAGCCGTTATTAATAATGAGGATGGATTGAGTGTAAAATAAACAAATGGAATTAAAAGTGCAGGAAGGTGCAGTTCAAAGTTTATAGTATATGGTACAGATTAAATATACTGTAGATTAAATATTAAATAGTAAAGTGATAAGTGACGAGTATTGCACATTGAATTGGGCTAATATAGCCATATCTATACAGTATATACAGTACATCAACATATATATGCATGTGTATGAATATACTTAAGTACACATATATACACATACATACATGGCTACATGTAGGGCCCTCAGTCCAGTGTAATCCGATCCGATTGCTTAATGTAAATAACACCTAATGTAAATAAGGCCAATCAGAAATTAAAACACACTGATCTATTTAAACTTTTAGCATTTAAAAAAAATCATCTACTACCGCCACATCTAAAAACACTGTTTTACGGCGTGTCGCCAAAGTGTCTACTAGTGGAAGATGTAGATGTCAATCAAACGCGATGGACCAATTACAACTGACACAGTGTTTGGATGAGATTTTCTGTTAAAGTTCTTTCACGTTTTTAGATCATTAAAAACCAAAGAGGACGTCTGTGGCTAAACGAGAAACTGTGTAGTTTGTTTTATTTCATAACACTAATGGATTAAATTTCGTTGAGGATGTGAGAGATCTGCAAGCCGGGACAAGATAGATACATCTGTTTATTTTTTTATTTATTTAATTGTTTTATTTTTAATGTTTATAAATAATATTAGTTATCTTTTTTTTTCGCTGCCTCTTCAAGATGTAGACTTGAGAGTTGACAGATCTAGAATTTTATATTGAAATTATAATTTATTTGTTAAATACAGATAAAGTTGCACTTTAAATTTTATTTTAAATGTTTGTACGGTGCTGTTAAACAAGACAAAATGCTGCTAAATGTTCTGTGTGTAAAAGTTTTAGTATTTAGATAGCTAGCATAACCATGGTGCATTGAGACATGTATTATTACTGCTTAGTTGTTTGAGAGGAGAAATGACGGTATCGGATTGGTATCGGTATCGCCAGACACTCAATTTGCAGTATCGGTATCTGTATCACACATAAATAAGTGGTATCGAGCCAGCCCTATATAAGACCACTGTCATTCTGAAGGACCATAAAACTCAATGAGAAAACTGATACAGTATCTACAAGACTTGGTAATACTGCTTTTTTTTCCAAAGACTTAGCACAGATGCCTTCTGACAGGAAAGGACAGAATGCTGCAGAGCTATACAGAGGAACTGACAGTGATGGGGACAAGTCAGAAAGAAAAACAGCGATGAAAGATTAACGGTTACTTTAACCTGGCAGGTACTGAATGAGCGAGGGCTGAGAGAAGCTGAAAGAACCCCTAAAAGACAAGCCGTTCCCTCTGGACCTGATATGGCACCCTAATTACTATTCTATCCTACTACTCTGTTAGGCAAGAGTCCAAGTCGCCAGCCTAACCTCGCTCAATCTCAAGAATTTCAGAGATGACACCAGTCTGGCTGGCGAGGTTACTATACATGATTGGTCGTTACGGGAGAAATGTGTAGAGATGTATTTATGAGGGATCTTTAAAAAGTTTCCACACTTTTATATTTTGGTTGGATACGGTGAGGGTGGAAGAGTAGTAATTGGTCATGTCTGAGAGACTGAGAGAGCTTAAAGCAGCTGTGCATAAGTGGCTGTTATTTGGTTTAAAAAGTGCAGAAACTTTTTGAAGGACCCTTGTATTTATTTATTTATTTATTTAGATGTATTACACCATTCCTCTCTAATGATGTTGACCTCCACTCTGACTGAGGAGAGCCTTTACTAACACAAGCCCCCTCCGACACGTGTGCAGTACAGACCGCATCTTTTCACCTGCACGAGGCGAGTTCATATGCGAATCAGCTTTGTGTACGGAGAGCCGCACCCTGATCATCACTTATGAGGAATCCCTTCCGCCCACATGTATGAACAACAAGCCAATCGTTGTTCATGTAGGCGCCCAGCCTGCCGGGAAGTTCGAGATATCAGCTCTGGTGTGCTAGTGTGTTTTATCGCTGCGCAACCTGAGCACCTTGATAAAAGACTTTACTCATAGGGTGTGTTCGAAAACATAGGGAGCTGCCTTGCTGTCTTACTGTCTACATAGGCAGCTGCCTCAGTAGAGAGGATTCTAATAAGTCAATGACTTATAAGGCAGGTTATTCGAATGCACTACTTAGACAGCGATTCCATCGGGTTTTGCATTTCGCGTTTAGCATCTTGCCATTAAAACCAATGGATGAGGTAGCACAGCACGCTAACGTCAATATAACATCTTCCTTCATGTACCGATAACGGTTAAATTTCTTGACAAGCCCGAACTTGCAAATAAAAACACTCGGTACAAGTTTATACAAGTTAAAAATCAGTAATATTTTATTTACGTTTGAAAATAACTCCATTCATTTCTCCGCCCCGTCAGAGAGAAGAGCACCCGACCCGCAATGAATTCTGGGATTGCCTTGATCACTAAGGCAGCGTCGGATGCTCACTCGTTCTTGAGCCAAAATAACATTGAAATATGAAGATACCTCAGTAGTGAGGATTTTAAGGCATCTAGGATTTCGAACAGCCTCCTTCTCGGGAGTGCGCACAGGATGACGTAAAATGCTGCCTATGTAGACAGCACACTAGCTTTTCGAACACACCCATAGTCTCAGGATTTGCTGTTGATCGTCATTGCTGCAAGTATTTAGAACATTCAGTTAGTACGTGTTTGATTGAAACGGGTATACGGCGAGTACTGTAGGGGTGTAACCTCCTTGCCTCTATAAAAGTGACTCCTACTGTCTGGTCAAGGCTTTGATACTAGCAGTGGAAGAATACATAGAGAGAAGTGTGGTCCTCTGCATGTGCTAAGACTCTTTAAGAGTCTGTCGCTGGCTACGTATAGGGATATAGAGGAGGTGAGTGTTGTGCGACTGGCAGAGGTCCAAGATTGAAGGACAGATGTGATTTTTTGTATATTACTTGAAGCAGCTCGAAACATTTATTATATCAAAAGGGTTGAAGATAATTCAGTTTAAAAAAGCTTACAGGAGGGATAACAAAGAGTTCGCTGCCCATCAGGTCGAAGACACGGACGGTGCCAGTGCTGTCAGAATATGCAAGCAGGGCACAGTCATGGCTCCATGCCACCTTCCTCCACTGGGGAGACGGGTCCTTGGGAACTGCAAGACAAAAACACAACACATTATAGCATTTGTACTCTATTTTTCTCTTTAGAACTCTTGACCTCCACCCACATTGTTCAAGAAGGGCTGAAGGGCCAGTGATAGCTCAGTGGTTAAGGTACTGGACTAGTAAACAGAAGGTTGCTGGTTCAAGCCCCGCCACCACCAAGTTGCCACTGTTGGGTCCCTGAGCAAGGCCCTTAACCCTCAATTGCTCATTGTGTAAGTCGCTTTGGATAAAAGCGTCTGCTAAATGCTGAAAATGTAAATGTAAATGTAAGGGCAGCACTTCTGAGACAAGCGTCTTGTAAACAAACAGTGATACGTTTTTAAAGAAAGCAAGGAAAAACGCTATACTTGTTGTATTTCTCTGAAAGTAAGAGACGCTCTAGCAGCGGATTTAGGAGACCTTTCCTCCGGCCCTTAGTTCCTCAGACGTGGCCTACAGGAGGGACCCATTAAGTCACCACCCAACAAGCCACCGCTGAGACTCAGACTTGACTCACACATAGGCAAGTAACCAATGGCATGATTTTTGGAGCAGCGCTTTTCATCCTTGTGCCTTCTCTCTGTTCTGTTTTGCTTCTACAGCGATACATCTGAGGTAAATGTGCTGCCTGATCCTCTACCAGGCTTGTCATTTAGCTAATTCCCATTTTCCTGCATTTCCGCCATAATGTCAGAGGCAGAAAATCTAATCTTGAGATTTTCAACCCCACATTTATAAAAGGAACAAGAAAGAAAAGGAAAGAAAAGAACAAAAGAAATTAAACAGTCCAATTTTTTTCTGCCAGTAAACTGAAATTTGGGGAATTTATGGAAAATGATGGAGGTCGTTTCCCTGGTTGGGTATTTTAGTCTATTATTATCTATTTCTAACCAGTGTGTAAAATTAGTTATATCAAATAAACGGTTTGGGAAAGACCCTTTCAAAAGCTCTGTAATGACACAGTTCAAAGAGTTGGGTGTTCTTTTATTTAGAACACTTAAAACTAGGGATGCATCAATACTATTTTTTCCCAACCGAGTACGAGTACATGTACAAGTACATGTATTTTTGTACTTGCCGATACCAATACCTATTTAGAATACCGTTTTTTTTTTTAAACAAAAACACACGTGAGAAGTGACGAGAAGTTTAATGATACCACGTCCAAAAATGCACGTCAACTAGTAGCGAGTGATCAAAGTGTTTGTGCGCTGATGTGATGAAATCAAGGAGAAAAAATAAATGAATCTGAGTGGATTTGGCAACTGTAGTGAGTTGGAGGTTAATAAATATTTTTGCAATGTTGGTGTTCTGTTGTTATGTTTTGTAGAGAACGATCAGGTCAGAAATACTGTAAAATGTGTGTGTGCTGGTGTATTCTGATATAAACTATATTATCCCGATAATGTCTCCACTGTGAACTAAGCATAACGCAGCAATGTGCACTAGGCACACGGTATCGGATGTTTAGTATCGGAGCCTCGTTTGCGAGTACGAGTACGAGTTAATGAGCGCGGTATCGGGCAAATACCCGATACCAGTATCGGTACTCATGCATCTCTACTTAAAACTGTCTACTAACTGTCCACCAATGAAGAAAATCAGGTATTGTTGCACTAGTGTCAACAGTCAATGCTAAAATAAATATATAGCGTCTAGCAAAAAAGCTGCTTGATGCTATATGTAAAGGAAACAACTTACTGCAAGTCTTACAGGGTGTACAAACTCCACAAAGAAAGGATCTGGAACGCCCCACCTGGGGATCAAACCCAGGACCTTCTTGCTGTGAGGCGACAGTGCTACCCACTGAGCCCCTGTGCCACCCAGTCTAATTAAAACTTAAGAAAAGCTGCATCAGTCAGTGTCTCTTAAGCTTTAGAACAAGGTTTTGTCAAACCCTGGGTCACGTCCCATGAGTAGGGATGTAACGATACACTCTACCCACGATGTGATGCAATTCACGGTACGATTTTTTCCCGATTTTTTAAACTGAATTTAAAGACAAATTATGACCAAGTTTCCTTTTATTATTTCTCTTAAAAATAAAATACTGTATTTGTGATAACCTTTTATTTATCTAAAACCCCGCATCTGGCAACCAGGCGAGGTGTATAGCGCCAGTGTCCTCTGCTGTTTAAAGTGAATATCGATTTATTAAATAAAATACTGTATTTGTGATTATCTTTTATTTATCCACATAATGAATACTTTTTTATTTCTGAGGTAGGTACAAACTATGCAAAACAATTTTGAATTAAGCTCAATTTGGCTGAAAAACCCCGAATCTGGCAACCAGGCGTATAGCGCCAGTGACGTCAACCAGTTTAGAGTGTTTAAAGTGAATATCAATTCATTTTACATGTCAAATCAATTTAAATCGTGGAATTTTTTAATCGGTTATTAACTGATTCAAAGGGCAGTGATAGCTCAGTGGTTAAGGTACTGGACTAGTAATCAAAAGGTTGCCGGTTCAAACCCCACCACCACCAAGTTGCCACTGTTGGGCCCCTGAGCAAGGCCCTTAACCCTCAATTGCTCAAAATTGTGTTCAGTCATACCTGTAAGTCGCTTGTAATGTAAATGTAAATGTAACTGTCTTGTGGTGCATCATTACATCCCTACCCATGAGCTAAAAAAATGGGTCAAAGACAAAAATAATAATAATCAAATAAACGAATTTAACAGGCACATAAAAAATGAACTTGTACAAAACGAAAAGCTGTGGCTGCGATATTTTTTTTCTTTCTTAATGAATCGTTCTAATGATTAAGGTGTAGACTATGCATTTATACACTATATTGCCAAAAGTATTCGCTCGTCTGCCTTCACACGCATATGAAATTCAGTGACATCCCATTCTTAATCCATAGGGTTTAATATGATGTCGGCCCACCCTTTGCAGCTATAACAGCTTCAACTCTTCTGGGAAGGCTTTCCATAAGGTTTAGGAGTGTGTTTAGGGGAATTTTTGACCGTTCTTCCAGAATGCATTTGTGATGTCACAAAGTCGTCCATCGGATGGCCAGACGGAGAAGCGTGATTCGTCACTCCAGAGAACACGTCTCCACTGCTCTACAGTCCAGTGGCGGCGTGCTTCACACCACTGCTCTGTCATTTTACGTGGCTAGCACTTCGTGGCTGAGTTGCTGTCGTTCCCAATCGCTTCCACTTTGTTATAATACCACTGACAGTCGACTGTGGAATATTTAGTAGCGAGGAAATTTCATGACTGGACTTGTTGCATCCTATCACGGTACCATGCTGGAATTCACTGAGCTCCTGAGAGCGACCCATTCTTTCACAAATGTTTGTAGAAGCAGTCTGCATGCCTAAGTGCTTGGTTTTGTACACCTGTGGCCATGGAAGTGATTGGAACACCTGAATTCAATGATTTGGATGGGTGAGTGAATACTTTTGGCAATATAGTGTATCTCTGTCATTAATCTACTGGTCTTGCAAATATCAGATTTTTAAAACTTTAGGACTGAGGAACTAGAAGCATGTACCATTAGAACTTTTAAAACAAAGGTATTGCTGCTTTTATAAAGTTTATAAGTTCTGAGTCACCCAGGCTTACACAGTGTGTTCAAATATTGTTGATTTACAGAGTTATCAGCAGTGTGGAGGCTGCATTGTACTTCAAATTGTGACAAAACCCCCTCTGATTAAATCCTGCTGGCTTTACTCTTAAGTCAGGTTGGCGTTTTTATTGCAGGTGCTCTGAAGTGCTAACTCTGCACATCTTCCTCCGTAAAAAAACACTCTCTTATTTATTTATTTATTTTTCCAAGTCCATACAGAGATTTATGATAAGCACATATGCCCGGATACGATGCGAGCACTCATCACGTGTACTTAGGTGTATTAGTTCCAGCGAGCGGACCAGATTAATTAGCCTTTAGTGAAAGAGGGTTGATTTATGGTCCATGCTGAGCCCTTCCTTTGCCAGGTATTTATCTTCCTAAAGCGTCATCGCTCATCCAGACTTATCGGATCTTCTTTTTTTTCCCAGCATGTTCTGCTAGTTTTTGTCCTGGCTGGAAATAGCAAGCTTGCCTTTTCTAACCTCTACACTGCAGTGGCAATAAGAATGGAGTTTGTGGTAGCTTTGATTGAAATTCCCATAATTCATGGCTTTACGTAATAGATACATTGTCACAGTTTGCCTTCACAGACCTTAGATATCTTGATTCCTAGTGTCCTTGTCAACGTTTTACAGTTGTTTGAACAAGCAGTTTAATCGAACCCTTGGACGCCTGTGTGAAGTCAAAAGATGCTTTTTTTTTTACCTCAGCTCACTAACCGCTATGGTCAGGGGTTCAAATCTCAGTGGTGCTATCAGCCGGTTGGGTGCCTGCATGGACACGATTGGCACTTGTCAATACTCTCTCAAGAAGGACATAAAACCAGTGCCAAGTTTGGTATGCAGACCAGAGCCGCTGTAGTGACCCCATACATACAGGAGCAGCTGAAAAATATAATTTGCCTCACATTGTAGAATAAAATAGTTATTATATTGAGCTATAAATAATTGTTCCTGGAGCTCAATGCAATTGGTTCTTGTTTAATTGTGTAGCAGAAATATGCAGTAATACTTTCTAGTTTTACAGTTATTATTATGCAATATTATTACTGCATTACAAATACTGTATATAAACAGTGTGAGCTATTAATGTGTTTATGGGCTCAGTGGAACAGAGACCTCTGAAATATTTGGCCATTTTTTTTAATGCCACACGTAACTTCTGATCATCCTTATTATCACAAAACATAATAATTTATTTACATTTTCAGCATTTAGCAGATGCTTTTATCCAAAGCGACTTACACAATGAGCAATTGAGGGTTAAGGGCCTTGCTTAGGGACCCAACAGTGGCAACTTGGTGGTGGCGGGACTTGAACCGGCAACCTTCTGCTTACTAGTCCAGTACCTTAACCACTGAGCTATCACTGGCTCATAATATCACTGGCTCATAATAATAATTACAGTTATATTTATTATAGTAGTAACAATAACAACAATAATAATTACAACTAGATTAATAATAATAAAAATAATACTTAGGTTATTAATAGTTACAGCTAGATTAATTATTATAGTAACAATAATAACAATATAATCATTATTATTATTATTATTATTAATAATAATAATAATAATTACAGCTATAATAAAAATAATATTAATAATAATAATAATTGCAACTGTATTAATAATAATAACAAAGCAATAATAATAATAACAACAAAACAACAATAATAATAATTACAGTTATATTATTAATAATATTTATATTATTGCCATTGCCATTATTATTATTATTATTATTATTATTACTATTATTATTATTATGTTTAATAATAGTAGTAATAATAATAATTACAGCTATATTCTTCTTCTTATTATTATTATTATTACTGTTATTATTTGTTTCATAATAGTAGTAATAATAATAATTACAGCTATATTCTTCTTCTTACTATTACTATTATTATTTGTTTAATAATTATAATTACAGCTATATTATTAATAATATTTATATTATCGCCATTGTAATTATTATTATTTGTTTAATAATAACAGTAATAATAATAATTACAGCTATATTCTTCTTCTTACTATTATTATTATTATTTGTTTAATAATTATAATTACAGCTATATTATTAATAATATTTATATTATTGCCATTGTTATTATTATTATTTGTTTAATAACAGTAATAATAATAATTACAGCTATATTATATTATTATTATTACTGTTAATATTATTATTTGTTTAATAATAACAGTAATAATATTTATAATTACAGCTATATTATTATTATTATTACTGTTTTTATTATTATTTGTTTAATAATAACGGTAATAATAATTATAATTACAGCTATATTATTATTATTATTATTATTACTGTTTTCATTATTATTATTTTAATAATAATAATAAATATAATAATAACAGCTATTTTAAACCCTATCAAAGATTAGCTTAATTTTGAAGTAAATAAATCAGTGACAAAAACTGCTGTACTGGTACATTTTAAGCATTCACTTGTTAACATCTTATGGCTGAAGCACGCCAGCAAAATTACAGCAGACCCCTCTCATCCTGGACATACCCTTTTTCAAACACTTCCGTCTGGCAGTCAAAACGAACACAAACAGACACGCGAACAGCTTTTCCCCCAAGAGCTGTAACACTTCTTAACCACACTTGTTCCTTTGGTTAAATACTTGTTAACAGTCTGTGTGCTGTCTGGTCTGTTAAATATGTTACATGTCATTCATGTGTATTGTGTGTTCTATTATGTGTAACATACCTGGCGAAATAAAGTGATTCTGATTCTGATTCTAAATAGTGTTGAGCGTTTTTTTTTTAAATTATTTTGGTGAGTAAAAAAAACTGTACTAATTATGTCCAATGTATCAAATCACTTCTGCTTTTACTTCATGTGAGTACTGTTTTAGGTTTTATGTGTTCATTGGTAGTTTTTATTTTTTTTTTTTCAAATTTGGGAAAATTCAAATTCTTTAACATGAATTAATTTTGAATTAATAATAATTGCTTTATCGCTTCACGCCATTTCGAATTACAAAGGTTTTATAAGAGCGCTCTACATTCAGATACGAGGGGAAGCCTGTAATAACATAAGTTACAGCAGATAAAAGCTTCATTAGATGTTAGCTTGTGTTAATTATGGGAGGTGGAACAGAGACACATACATGAATTAAACAGTTAATTAAATTCTTGTCTCTATTGCTGCAGCTGTTCTTTAATGAGGAGTCAACAAAGCAAGAAGAAAGAAAAATCACTCTTTTTCTGTCAGCACAAAAGAAATTCTTCAACCTATTTTAATCTCATCCTGCTTAATGCTAATTGTTAATAAAACTTAAAGCTGCAGTATTAGTATTGTTGAGTAAACACAGGAATACATACACTGATCAGCCATAACATTAAAACCACCTCCTTGTTTCTACACTTACTGTCCATTTGATCAGCTCCACTTACCATATAGAAGCACTTTGTAGTTCTACAATTACTGACTGTAGTCCATCTGTTTCTCTGCATGCTTTGTTAGCCCCCTTTCATGCTGTTCTTCAATGGTCAGGACTCTACCAGGACCACCACAGAGCAGGTATTATTTAGGTAGTGGATCATTCTCAACACTGCAGTGACACTGACATTGTGGTGGTGTGTTAGTGTGTGTGGATAGGACACAGCAATGCTGATGGAGTTTTAAACACCTCACTGTCACTGCTGGACTGAGAATAGTCCACCAACCAAAAAAATATCCAGCCAACAGGGCCCCGTGGGCAGCGTCCTGTGACCACTGATGAAGGTCTTGAAGATGACCAACTCAAACAGCAGCAATAGATGAGCGATCGTCTCTGACTTTACATCTACAAGGTGGACCAACTAGGTAGGAATTTCTAATAGAGTGGACAGTGAGTGGACACAATATTTAAAAACTCCAGCAGCGCTGCTGTGTCTGATACAGTCATACCAGCACAATACACACTAACACACCACCACCATGTCAGTGTCACTGCAGTGCTGAGAATGATCCACCACCTAAATAATACCTGCTCTGTGGGGGTCCTGGTAGAGTCCTGACCATTAAAGAACAGCATGAAAGGGGGCTAACAAAGCATGCAGAGAAACAGATGGACTACAGTCAGTAATTGTAGAACTACAAAGTGCTCCTATATGGTAAGTGTAGAAACAAGAAGGTGGTTTTAATGTTATGGTTGGTCGGTGTAAGTCTCACTTTATGCCCAGCGGAGAGTCATGCTAGAACATGACTGGAAAGGACCTTCCCTAAGCTGTTGTCACAAGGTTAAAAGCACATCGGAGGTGGCCACATACACTGAGCCATGCAATGTACCTCTGAGCTTAGTTTAGCTGATCATGAATAAACAGAGTGAAATGTGAAATTACAGACATACTGACTAGGTCAGGCTGCATAGTGAAACTTGTTGAGGTGACTAACTATTGTAAAAAGTGATCTATTGGATTATTGATGAAGTTGCAAAGATCAGTAAGTGCAAGAGGAGATATTCATGGATTAACCATATACAATGTTGTAAAGTCCAGCTGTAAAGTATGGTGGTGGGAGCATTATGTTATTTTAGCAGCAGGGAGCAGCAGTCTAGTGAAAAAATGAGCCTATTTTAAATAGCTTAATTAAATGGCCTTTATTCAAGCTTGGGACTGAGCGGCACGGTGGCTAAGTGGGTAGCACTGTCGCCTCACAGCAAGAAGGTCCTGGGTTTGATCCCCAGGTGGGGCGGTCCGGGTCCTTTCTGTGTGGAGTTTGCAAGTTCTCCCCGTGTCTGTGTGGGTTTCCTCCGGGTGCTCCGGTTTCCTCCCACAGTCCAAAAGGCTAACTGGAGACACTGAACTGTCCTATAGGTACCTAGCCGCTAGGATGCATAAACCTGTGCATTGAAGTGACGGTCCCAAGCCCAGACAAATAGGGAGGGTTGTGTCAGGAAGGGCATCCGGTGTAAAAACTGTGCCAAATCAATAAAGCAGATCACGATCTGCCGGCGACCCCTGACGGGAGCAGCCGAGGAGATAGAGATAGATAGATTCAAGCTCGGGACTGGCACTAAGGGTGCGATGATGAGTCCCTCTCAATGGCTATGTTCACGTAACGTCATGCACCTTCTGTATTGTCTGTTGCCTGCAATGACATATTTCAACCAGCAGGGTCTCCAAAGTCAAAGGTCTCTCAAAGTTACATACTGCAGCTAGAAAAGTAATGAGCAAAAATGACAAATGAGAAGGACAACAGGCATTGTGGGAGTTTACCTTGACATTTCCCGATGACTGATCCAAAGTCGTCTCGAGCTGACCTGAGTAAGACAAGAATTATAAAAATTATGTATTACTGTTTCATTTTAGTCATTTCCAATTCCATATTAAATCCTCTGGCATTTCTACTACTTCCATGTAGGTTATTCGGAGAGACACACTATGCCCTATGTGGTGTTACCAAGTCACCTCACCTGCATGTATTTGGACTGTGGCGGCGTGGTGGCTAAGTGGGTAGCACTGGGTTCGATCCCCAGGTTGGGCGGTCCGGGTTTTTTCTGTGTGGAGCAGTGTTAATTTCGTTGATGAATGATTTTCGTCATAGTTTTCGTCAACGAACCTTTTTTTCATGACAAAAACGAGACGATAACTGAATAAAAACTACATAAAAGGATAAAAACTATGACGAAATGAATTGACACTTTCGTCAACGAATAAAAACGAGACGAAAATGTTTGGCAGGGACGACATCCAATCAGAACTGATTTCGTTTTGTGGAAGGTAGGGACAAGTTAGAAAGAGATCCAATCATAACTCGACAATGTCAACAGGGAGAAAGAGGAGAGTCGATATATGGACATATTTCTCATTTGACGTGAAATGAGAAACAAGACGATGTGTAAACCATTTGGGGCAACGATCTCAGGTAAAAACACAACAAATCTGAAACATCTGGCACTGCTGGCAGTGTAATGGCAACATAATGGCACTGCTGCTTTTATGGTACCCAGTTTTATAAAGAATGTAATATGCAATTTGTTATAAACAATGCATATATTTTCAGGCAGAGCAGGCCTACTGGTCATTAATATTTTGTTATTGTTATGCTCAATAAGCAAGGTCATGTAAATAAAGATGTTGTTTGAAATAAGTTAAATCTGTTTTTGTGTGTATTGCACATTCAAACATTAATAATATTTCATAACTGATTAGAAATGTTTTATTTTGTGTAAGTGTATATAATGACTTAAATAATTCAAGGGAACTGATGACACAGCATTAACATTTTACACCCTCTATATTTTAGTCGACTGAATTGACTAGATTTAGTCGACTATATTCTTATAATAATTAGTCGACTAAAACTAGACTAAAACTAAAACAATTAAGATGACTAAATTATGACTAAAACTAAATGACATTTTAGTCAAAAGACTATGACTAAAACTAAATCAAAATTTGCTGTCAAAATTAACACTGGTGTGGAGTTTGCATGTCCTCCCCGTGTCCGCGTGGGTTTCCTCTGGGGGCCCCGGTTTCCTCCCACAGTCCAAAGACATGCAAGTGAGGTGAATTGGAGACACTAAATTGTCCAAGACTGTGTTCGATATAACCTCGATGAATCATGTGTAATGAGTAACTACCGTTCCTGTCACCAAAGTGTAAAACATGACGTTAAAATCCTAATAAACAAACAAACAAACATTTGGACTGTGGGAGGAAACCGGTCCTCCCAAAGGAAACCCACAGACACGGGGAGAACATGCAAACTCCACACAGAAAGAACCCGGTCCGCTTTCTTGCTGTAAGGCTGTTCT
Organism: Trichomycterus rosablanca; assembly: GCF_030014385.1. Classification (NCBI taxonomy): domain Eukaryota; kingdom Metazoa; phylum Chordata; class Actinopteri; order Siluriformes; family Trichomycteridae; genus Trichomycterus; species Trichomycterus rosablanca. The sequence goes on along the minus strand of NC_085996.1, from coordinate 12,205,041 downwards.
AGTATGGGGAATGGGCATCTGTGGACAAAGCCCCGACCTCAGCCCCTTTAAACACCTTTGGGATGACCTGGAACGCAGACGAACAGCCAGTCTTCTCATTCAACATGGACACCTGAGCCCATTAGGTACTGCAGGGACACTAGTGGAGAAATCGAGTCCGAATTTGAAGTAAGTTATAAAGTTTTGCTTTTCATTTGGAGATTTTGAGGAACAGTTTGGATTTGTGGCTGATTCCAGTGGTCCTTTACCACCGTGAGCACGGACCGGTCATTTATTACCAGGCCACACAGAAAGAATAAATAATTAAGCAATTTGCAAACACTGCTTCCATTTCCAATGTTTTATCTTTGTGAAGCATGATTTTCTGCAGCGATGGCAACCAAAACAAAGTTCTGGATTAGACTGGACATAAGGAACACACTTCGAGTGATATTGTCTCCTGTCACCCCTAGGTGGGAGCAAAAAAATTCCTACTGATTTCCCATCATTGGTGAAGTGTTGTTATGCACTTTGTGTTTTTTATTATGCTCGTTGTATAGTTCTGTTTTAAATCCTCCCGCCCTCGTCGGTCCGTGAAATTATATCTTATATAAAAACAATTCATATGCTCCGAGGCTATGGAACCTCCTAATATTCGACAAGCACCTTCGGCCGCTGTTTTTAAATCACTCCTGAAAACATACCTTTAGAAGCTGGCATTTGAACAGTGAGGAGCCGTGGTAATTTTAATTGTCTAGTCTATTTTTATCTGTTTTATTTTCTCTCTTACTCTCTATTTTTATTTGGTTTTTACTTTTTTAACTTAATGTTGTCTTATGTATGCTTGTTCGATGTACAGCACTTTGGTCAACCTAAGTTGTTTTCAGAGTGCTTTATAAATAAAATTTACTTACTTACTTCTTACCAAATCCTCCAGACTTAATTCCATTCAGATAAAACCTCTGATCCTGTGAGACTACGTGTTCCCAAAATGACAATCGCAAGCAAACAAGTACCACGGCGTGCACTGTATAACAAGCACTCAGGTTTTCCAAATCGTGTAGACTCCATTAACCATCCAAAAGACAATTTCAGGCTTTTAAGCAATTTGAACTGGCACAGAGGCGATGTGTTTCCAATCCTTTTAGCTGCATGGGATAAAGATAAATCCCATCACTTCAAACTGCTGCGTCGTGCAAAATCGCAGCGAGTCCATTCCCTTTTATAGTGCCGCTTTTTACACGCCACGATGCACCAACAGAATAAATACAGCCAGAACTCTGTAACTAAACAGCCATTTAGAGCCATGGATGTGATCGGCCCAAAATCTCTGACAGGAGGAAGGTGAGAAACGGACCAATTACGGTTAGAGGGTAAAATGCTGTGTGTGATCGATGCGTAGAATTACCTAATTTCCACACACTGGTCCAGCACCACGGCCAACAGCTTTCCATTACTGCGGAGAAAAACACAGAAGTGGAGAAAAAGAGGAGTAAGAAAACACACCTGAAGGATTAGACGGCCAGAAACAAACACTTCAACAAGTATAATGGTGTCTTCCGTCTACAAATCGATAGCTAATTAAGGAATGCGGTCACTCTTCCTCCCTTGGACTAGTGACAAAGAGAGAGCAAGAGAGAGAAAAAGAGAGAGAGTCTGGCTGGAATGCTTTGTGTTCACTAAGCAAATTGAAATGTAGCGGAGTTCAGATTAACCTCTTAGACCCTGTTCACATTAGCTTTTTCTCTGCATTTTGGCCTTTCATCCTCATATAAAATGGTATTTTCTGATTCAAGTCACACACATTTAACAGTGGTTTCCAGATTTGTCCTACACACACTGTGATTTCTCCAGATTCCTTGAATCTTTCCACAATATTGTGAACAGTAGATGGTAAAAGATGGTAAATTATTTACAATCTTCCATTGAGAAATTTTTTTTTTTTTTCAAACTGATTGGCAATTCTCTACTTGACCCATCACTGCTTGTAAGAACTGATCCTTTGGTGGATCCTACATTTATACCCAATCATGAAACCCTCACCTGTTACTAATTCACCTGCTCATTATGAAATGCTGTAACTTAAAACTTCTATAAACAATTTACTCTTATTTTGCCTCAACTTTGGAGTGCGTTGCGGGCATCAAGCTCTAAATGTGTTTATATTTACAAATTACAATAAAGTTAAGCAGTAAAACATTGGAAATCTTTTCTTTCTACTTTTGTCAGCTTAATAACGATTAAAGAGAATTAACAGATCACAGATTCTTTGTTTTATGGAGGGATTTTTTTTGGGGTGGGGGGGGTGGGGGGGGAATGGGGTTTGCACAAGAGCTCTTCAAAAGTTTCCGCAATTTTATATTTTGGTTGGAAACGGTGAGGGCGGGAGGAGTAGTAATTGGTCGTGTCTGAGAGACTGAGAGGGAGCTCATAGTCCAGATTTAGAGCCATCTGATTTCCACCTTTTTGGACGCTCAAAGAGGCTTTAAGGGAAAGAAAATTTTCATGTGATGATGATGTGAAAGCAGCGGTGCATCAGTGGCTACGCGCTCAACCAAAAACATTTTTGCTGATGGCATTAAAAAGTTGGTACGACGCTGGGAAAAATGCATCAAAAGGTGAGTATGTGGAGTGTGGAAACTTTCTAAAGAACCCTCGTACATTAGCTTTGTCTTATATTAAATCTAGTTTGAAGTTCTTAAACCATTTAGTACAGAGGTGAGATACAGCCCTGCGCTCAACTATATAGAACAGAAAACCTTTATTTGTCATATATACATATACACATGTACAGCACAACAGTTTTTGCATATCCCAGCTTGTTTGGAAGCTGGGGTCAGAGCGCAGGGTCAGCCACTGTACGGCGCCACCTAAAACTATAGGGTTATGGGCCTTGCTCAAGGGACCAACAGTGGCTACATGGCAGAGCTGGCATTCGGACTCTCAACCTTTCAATTAATAGCCCAAAGCTCTACCCACTAGGCTACCACTGTCCTTTTTTATGGCTTGCCATAGAATGCTGACCTCTACTCCTGACTAAGGAGATCCGTGACTAACACACGCCCCCTCCGACACGCGTGCAGTAACCGACTGCATCTTTTCACCTGCACAAGGCGAGTTCTAATGCGGATCAGATTTACGTATGGAGGTCATAACTGCATTAGTTGTGAGAAATTCCCTCCTACGCCCTCACTACGAACAAGACAATGATTGTTTATGTAGGCGCCCAGCTTGCCAGTAGCGGAGCTGAGATTCGAACTCGTCCATGTACTTATTATGCCCATATAAATTGGAATGTTATTTGTTACATCATGGTAAACTGTGACCAGATATACGTATAAATAATAATCTGGCCCCCGGTGGGGAAAAGGCTGCCCACCCCTAGTTTAGAGTCAATACATATACAAATAAAAGAAACATCAAAAGAGGCAAATACTTTTTCATTTCACTGTAACTATAAATGGTCTAAACAAACAACTGTTAGCATGTTACACCATGACATCACAGAGCGTGCTGTTATTGTAAAATCCTAAACCCTGTGTGGTTATGCTGCATTGCACCAGCAGTTTTTCATTGTTTTGCTAGAACAGCGTGGTCCAAAGTGCCTGAAGGTGTGTACTTTGTGTTTGTCATCTGAAAGAGCAGTGACAACTGAAAACCGTAAGCATCACCTCGCTAACACCAATTGCCAGTTGATTTGCTTCGCTGCCAGGCGCACCAGCCCAGGAGGGAGGGATGAACTTGACGGGCTGGAAGACAAACAATAATATCGATCAACTCAAAGCTAATTGGGCAGCAGGGTTCAAATTAGAACCTCATCAAAGGTTTAAAGGCTGTTTAGCTCCCTTTCATGCTCAAGTTCCTGGCTAAATCGTTTTGCTTGTTATTTCTATGGTATGAGCCTGGAAGGATATGATTTTCTTAAATGCAAAACTACAAAATATCAAATTAAATAGTCTGACCTATATAGAGAGTGAATACATAGATCACATGATAGAAATCAAGAAATAATATAAATAGGGTGATATAAAAATGAGTTTAATTGTATAAAATTATAACAAGTCTTAAAAGGTTTGGTATTGTTTGTCATACTTGAAATGCTAACACACAAATGAGCCAAAACATTAGAACCACCTGCCTAATATAAAACATCATAAGAAGCTCTGTGGTATCTAGTACCAGGACTTTACCAGCAGGTCATTCAACGTATGTATGTTCTAAATCAAATCGTTCTACAGTGCATCCATGTACCATCTCTTCTGTGGGTAAATAAATGCACACGTGCCCGGCCGTCCATACCATTTTTGGAGAAAACAAGTTCTGTTGCCTGCGTGCACATTGATGGTGCTTGGATGGTGGACAGGAGTTAGCATGAAAGGCACTTTGACTGGCCTGTGACTACGCAGCCCCATACACAGAAGGCTTTGATGCACTGTGTGTTGGGACACATTCACCTTAATACCAGTATTTATGTATCTGCAATTTGATGCACAGTAGCTCCTCTGTTGGGCCGTACCAGACACAGACATCCCAAGTTGCAAAAACTCATTTCAGGGAGGTCCCCCCGGGCCCCGGACCTCGACCTGGGAGCTGCTAACTAAGCTACTAAGCTAACTGTTCGTGTCACAAACACATTAATGTGTACTACATAGTGCACTAGATAGTGTTAAAGATAATAGATTTATGTTCCCTACATAGTGCACTAGATTGCATATTAGAAAATAATTTATGTTCCTTACTTAGTGCACTAGATAGTGTACTAGATAATAGACTTATGTTTCTTACATAATGCTTTAAGTAGCGTATTAGTTAACGAATTTAGGTTCCCTACATAGTGCACTAGATAGTATTTTAGATATGAATTCATGTTCCCTACATAGTGCACTAGATAGTGAATTAGACAATTAGTTTATGTTCCCTACACAGTGAACTAGATTGTATATCAGATCACAGATTTATGTTCCCTACACAGTGCACTAGATTGTATATCAGATCACAGATTTATGTTCCCTACATAGTGCACTAGATAGTGTATTAGATAATGCATTCATGTTCACTATATAGTGCACTAGAAAGTATAACTAGATGATAATTTGTGTTCCTTACATAGTGCACTAGACAGTGTATTACATAATTAATTATGTTCCCTATATAGTGAACTAAATTGTAAATCAGATAACGGATTTATGTTCCCTACATAGTGCATTAGATTGTATATCAGATAACGGATTTAATACGCGATCTGGGAAAAAAGTCTGTGTCGCCTGCGTGCGTGCGTGTGTGTGTGCGTTCTTGGCCGCTCGTTCTAGATTCCGGGAGATTTTATCTGACTTGCGGGCATCAGGGAGCCGCTATGTATATACGGGAGACTCCCGGAACTTCCAGGAGACTTGGGATGTCTGCAGACACCATAACCTTCATGAGTCTTTCAGTAGTCTGTGGTTTGTCGGTGGGTACTCACCATGGTTGCCTGTGAGTGCTACTTGCTGTTTTCGGGGATACCTCAACCCTATGGTATCTTATAGCAAAAACTATTTAGCCCTTATTACAGACACTCAGGTCTTAACGCCTGATCAGATATGGTGCATTCAACATGTAAACAATGGGTAAACAAATAGACATTTCCATGCATGTTTTAGGGGGTGGTCATAATGTTTTAGAACATCAAATGCATTTTTAATATATTATTTACACATCAGTCCAAAAAAATTATAAATTAGCATTTGATTTACTTGCAAAATAACTAGAAAACATAAAATAAAGGCTATTTAACAAACAATGGAAACAAATCACATTCTATTTGACAAAGAGCTTGGCAACTTATAGATTTTCTTGAAAGGACTCATGTGATCAATCGTCTCTAACAATGTACAAAAAGAACCTACCTGTACCAAAGGTAGTGCAGAATGAAGCGGAACGGTCCTGCAAAACAAGCTTTTATTAGTGGTACACTAAAAATATTATGATGATGCTACCACGATATGGTCAAACATGTGGACACCCTAATAAATGAGTTCAAGAGTTTCAGTAGCACCCATTGCTAACTGGTGTATAAAGAAACAATTATATTAAATGCATTCTATGCTCCCAACTTCGAAGCAACACTTTGGTGAAGGACCTTTCCCCTTTTTCTGTCCATATAGACGTGCTTTGAAGAGTTTAGTGTAGGGAACTCCAGTGGCCTAAACAGAGCCATCTTTCAGATCAGACAGGCTTCCCTGTACAACATCAGTGCCTGAGCTCACAAACCTTATGGCTCATTTATAGGAAACCTTTCCAGAAATCTGAGAAGGCTGATTTTAACATTGACAATGTATGAACATTCCCCCATGGGGGGAAGTTTGTGGAGGACCCTACAAAGCTGCTACCAGGATTCAGCACCCTTACAAGAAGACAATCATCATGGCATGGGAGAACAGCAGTAAACCTTCAGCGTTGGGACTATAGGGATTCCCCCTTGTGCCCGGCCTGCCTGGGAGGCTCCACAGGATACTGACCACCTGGTCCTGCTCTGTCCAGTGACCAGGCTTAAAGGATGGTACCATCAGTACGGCCAGGGAAAACTTCAAGAGCTGGCTCTCAGCTGTTCAAATGTAGATGTAGCACCATACGAAACTACTACCTCTTAAAGTGTTTCATTTTGACTGTAACTACATGGTTATAACAACAGAGCGACTATATAGTTGCGTTTTCTGTGTAGTATATTGTCAAAAGTGTATTTTAACATAAATAAATAGAGATATTTGTAGGTAGGGAAGGTAATGAACAAGCCACATATTGGAATCAATACCAAGCAGCATTAAACCTGCCAACCTCTGGCACTGATGTGTCATACCTGTAACAGCTTTGGCAATTAGAGAAGAACTTTGTTCTTTAGCTCCTCTGGCCTGCAAATAAAACATATAAATTACACATAAATAATAGCAATAGTATTAGTTACAGTACTATATGAGCCATAATAACAATTCCATGATTTTTAGTTATTAAATGTCATTAACGCCAATGACAGAAAGGTCTATACGTAAAAGTCGGGCTGCGTTCTAAATGGCTCCACTCTTTCCCTCATAGTGCACTATGTTAAACGGTACAGCCGTTTATTCACACCCTAAGTAGTGGGCATGTATAATATTTATTAGGGGATTTGGAATTCAGCCTACATACGTTTATAGAGTTGAACTACGTGGCTCTAGTGGTTTGACAGCCACAAAGAGAGAGTTTAAAGCGATTAAACAACAACTGCATAATCGGCCTCGAAGCGTTAACACGAGGCCGTACTGACCTGCGTGTCTGTTTCAGGCGGCCATTCTGCGTTAATAAGCAAATCATATAAAATATTCTCCTCTCCATCTTCCAGAACACTATCCGCTGCCATATTTCCAATACACGCTCGGGCGCCTGCGTAAACTCAGCTACGGTGGCGGAGGAGGTTCAATCCAATGACTTAGCGTTCAGTGTGGACTCTTTTAAAACTTTTTTTCTGCTGGAATATCTGTAGTAATGTGCCAGTTGTGATACAAAATGTATCTTATTTTCCTTAGCACATTATTAATTAATTTAAAAAATGAGAGTTTTTAATCAAATAAAATTTTCAATAACGTGGCCGAACCAAACGAGCTCTTTAGCGAATTGAGCGAATTCAATGAACTAACTTTGGCTGTGTCCTAATTGGCTGTATATTTCCTTATTATGTTTAAAGTGCAACTCTTTATTTGGTCGCTTACCAACATTTATGATACACATTGGACACGAACATATTGCGAAAAAAAATAAATTCATAAGTGTACCGAATGGTTTAAATGCAATACGGTTTATAAAATAAAAACCTCACTAACTAGTGCACTACGTAGTAAAACAGTGGTGGTTTAGGATACCTCCGCTCTCTGTCAAATTGTACCTCCCACATCACGTACCTCACACATCACATCCGGAGGATCGAGTGTGCAGTCATGGCTGCGTTTGGTGGTAAAGTTCGCTTTCAGTTGGTTTATCAGTAAATATTGACATGAAATTATTGTGTTATAATTTAAAATGTGACTTGTTTACTTTGCAGAAATGGGCGTGATGCCTGAAATTGCTCAGGCTGTTGAAGAAATGGACTGGCTGTAAGTTAGCTAACATGCTAAGTAATGTTCTACACAGTAAAAATCCCAAATGACTCCTTGTTCCTTATAAATGTGGACTGTGTGTTTGTTTGGGCTTTATTATTGGTCACCACTTTTTAAATTGATCTATTTTAGTACCTACACCAGTTGGGTATTTAATTAGTAACCGGTGGCACAATTGTAACGTGTATGTGATTTCACTGAGCACTTTATTAGGTACACCTATGTTAGTGTGACCATATTTTGGTTTTCAAAAAAGAGGACACTTGTGGTGAGATGGTACTGGGTTGACAAATGCAGTAATAATGCAACTTTAATAAGTAAACTCTTTAACAAGACAACTTACAAATGCCTTTATGGTCAGATAATCTGATTCCATTCCATTCAGCGTTTGGCCCTAAACAATAAAAACAACAAACAAAATAGTTTATCAGTACAGTTATGTGGCGCTATCATGGCATTGACAATAACCTCAATCTTAGTTTGCGCATTGGAAATGTTTACACTGTTTCAGAATCAGGGAAAGACTTTTTAACAAGGCAGACGTGCAGTCCATTGATCTGTCGCTCTTGTGATGCTTCCTGGTGTGAAATGCAAAAACTCCCTCTGCAGCAGTAACATCATTGTCTGTTTTACCTGATCTCACTGACAAACTCTTTCTCCTTTAGTTACAGTTTTGTGTTTTTGCTGAACTAGCACCTTTATTGCAGCGGTCCCCAACCTTTTTTGCCCCACGGACCGGTTTCATATAAAATAGGGGCAGGGGGATTTAAAATACGATAACTGTACTACTCACAAATGAGCTTTTTTCGCTTCAACGAAACGCTGCTCCCACCTAGGGGTGATTGGAGACAATAACACCTGTAAAAAAAAAAGTAGTGTTTTCATTGCTGATGTAGCGATCTGTAATTATTTATTTTTTCTGTGCGGCCCGGTTATAAATGACCCGTGCACCGGTGCCGGGTGTTTGGGGACCACTGCTTTACTGGACACCTTGCAGGTCATACATTCTGCTTCACAAGAATCCCGACTAAGAACAAAACACTGAAATTTTTTTTTGTAATTCATCTGTGAAAGAGAAGTGTGAGAAGGCAGGATCTAAAGAGAAAGGTGAAAAATACATTAGTGCGAAAACACACAAAGAGTAGCGTGTGCAGACTACAAAAGTTAAATTTTTCACTGTACCGCTGACTAAAACAATACCTCCAAAATGCGCCACGGTGACGGTTACAGCTCAGCTGAATAGAGGTGGGTTACATAAAAACTGAAAATGGGTGTGGTTTTTTTTCAAAACTGAATAGGTGTGGGTCCAATCCATCTCAGGTTTTTGGCCACCCCTTCTGACATGGCTAATCATGTCTGTTGGGACACCCGGCTGTCGATAGCACCACTGAGATTCGGGTTCAGATCTCAGCAGAGCTGTCGACCAGCTGGAGGCTAGAATAATAGGCTGCTGCGCCACCTAAGATCCATATTATTTAAATGTTCATCATTTTAAAACGGTAATAACAATATCAAAATTGCTTTAATATTTTAGCATTTCTCTTCCCCACTGATATAAAAACAACATGTTAAGGACTTTACCCAAAGCACAAATAATGGAAATATATTGTGAAACATAATGCATTTTAAAGTAATAGCGAGAATCTATTGATCTTTCATCTGTTCATGCCAGGTTGCCAACGGACATCCAGGCCGAATCGATTCCACTGATACTCGGTGGAGGAGACGTTCTTATGGTAAGATTGTTGATTTGTTGAATCTTCACTTAATAATGTGTATGGTTTTATGCCTATGTTTATGATTTTATTTCTCACTCCATAGGCTGCTGAGACAGGAAGTGGAAAAACTGGGGTGAGTCCAAATAAACCATATATCGATTAGAGATGGGAGGATCGATCGGCTATGTATCGAAATCGGCCGATTTTTAATCAGAATATGCGATCGGTCGATATTTCCCAAATTCAGCAGATCCGATCGCGGGATATATAAAGATCACCTCCATGTTAAGCTTAACAGCTCAGTGGATTGATCCAGACTTTGAGCTACAAAGCGCCAACCATCGCCTCGCCATTCGTCAACCATCGCACTTCACAACCTAAAATAACATCATTAACGTTGTGCATCATACATACGATGTAATTTTGCTGATTGAAATATTTACTTTAAAAAGATAATTCAACCCGGTCACATCTGAGTCGATTCTATCAGCACGTTATATAAACTCCTGGTTCACTTTGGTAAATCGTAAGCGGTTCTTGCTTTTGATGTAGATGAGAGCAGAAAACATTACAGAGCCAATCAGAGGCAAAAGTTCATTAGTTACTAAATTGGTTAGTTCAGGATCATCTGCTCTGACTGACAGAAAACTTTTAGCTCCACAGGCAGAACGAGTCTGACTCGGTTACGGCTCTGTGGTGTTTAACTAAGCTTTTTAATGAAGCTTTTTAATGTAAGAGAGTCACACAAAATGTTCTGTAGTAGCTGGTGTTTATTTAAAACCACGACATTAATTAATAACAGTAAACACGGAGAGATAACTGAGAAGAGAAACTTACGCTTCGCATAAAATGAATCGACTCCTGAATCACTTATATCGACACTGAACAGAGCGTCTCTCTTAAAGACACACACACACGCGTTTGTCACCGGTTTATCTTCACTGTCTCCTTATTTTTAAGGTTTTTTCAGACTGAACTGGATAACATTAAACCTATGTGTGTGTGTGGTCAGTTAGACTAATGAAATATGTCTCCTGTGGGTGAAAAAATTAATTGCTTTAGTTTTAGAAGTAAAAAAAAAATCTCGCAACGCCGCCACGCCCCCTGGTCAGGCACTCGTGCCCCCCAGACAAGTAAACACCCCCCCCCCCCCCCTCCTCCCTGTTGCAGGGAAAATTGGTTTAATTTTGTCACAGTATCTCTGCCATGCCCTGGTCTTAATTCATCTATGTAAGGACCTTATATACAGTTATTATGCAAAGATTATTAGTGTATAAATAGATTACACAGTCAATTCAGAAAATAATGAGACCCCTTGATGTATTGGCACCCTATCCAGGGTATTCCTGCCTTGTGCCCAGTGTGAAAGCAGACCTGCCATGACCCTGACCATGATAAAGTGGTTGATAAAAATGAATAAAAGTGTCATTTTCCCAGCAGTTTACACTTAATCATCAATAATGAAAATGTGAAAACAGGAAGATAAGTTCGTGATGATGACCATGCTAAAAGTTGGTACATGTGATGTAAGCGAGCCCCATTAGACCTTTCATTACTGCCCCTCCCCCAATTAATTTTATTTTCATGTATTTTTTTACCACTATGGTGGGTCACCGGAATCTTCGGGCACTATGCAGAAACCCACCCCAGACAGGATGCCAGTCTATAGCAGGTCATTTGCCACCCTCTTCCCCTTTCACACACCGACACCAATGTCTATATGTAGACATCCAAGTGGCTGATAGTGGGATTTTTTACCATGTAAATCTAAGTTATTATTTTTTGGAACGATGTTCTAGGCATTTAGCATCCCAGTGATCCAGATTGTGTATGAGACTCTGAAGGATCAACAAGAGGGAAAAAAGAGCCGGGCTGCAGTAAAGACAGGAGGAACAGGTAAACCTACAAACCGAATCCTACACCAATTACAAAACACAAGCTGGAAGAACCAAGTGAAATTTTGTACAGGGATCAGGTTTTTTAATGTTTACTGCAAACATGAAAATATACAATTGTATCCAATAGCACAACTACTCAGGTATCATCTCTTTAAATGCCCTTGTGCTTTATATTAACACACAGTAAGATAGAGGCACTTGGAACGAGAGAGACACACCCATCCCGGACATGAAAATTGTTCCGTTTGTAATGTTTTTTTATTGTGAATGTTTTTTCTCTCTTTTCACTGCAGTGTTTAATAAATGGCAGATGAATCCATACGACCGAAGCCCAGCGTTTGGTGAGTCTTAAATCAGTAGATCATGATGTTAACTTTAGTACAGTGAAACCTGCATTGTAAAGTAAAAATGCACCATATGCAACAAGAAATTATTTTATTTTATCCACTGGTTACATGGTTTTATTCCCTCCAGTTGTCACATGCACACACAACTCAACATGACTGGTTCAGCCAATGGCATTACTCATAAACAGTGAAACTATAAATCAGTTGAGTTCTTTCAACCAACAATAATGGGTGGCACGGAGGCTCGGTGGGTAGCACTGTCGCCTCACAGCAAGAAGGTCCTGTGTTTGATCCCCAGGTGGGACGGTCTGGGTCCTTTCTGTGTGGAGTTTGCATGTTCTCCCCATGTCTGCGTGGGTTTCCTCCGGGTTCTCTCGTTTCTTCCCACAGTCCAAAGACATGCAAGTGACGTGAATTGGAGACACTAAATTGTCCATGACTGTGTTAGATATAATCTTTTATACAACAGTTAGTTCCGACCTTACAATCTGATTGGTTGAGAAGCGTTCTAACCGTGCTGATATTGGTGATAACAGCACAACCTTTTCACACCACAACTGTATTACTCCACTGACGCGTTGCCAGTAACGACAAGCTTCATGCACACAAACACGCACGCAGGCGACACAGACTTTTTGTCCCGATCGCGTTTTAAATCCGTTATCTGATATACAATCTAGTGCACTGTGTAGGGAACTTAAATCAATTGTCTAATATATTGTCTAGTGCACTATGTAGTGAACATGAATGCGTTATCTGATATACAATCTAGCGCACTGTGTAGGGAACATAAATCAATTGTCTAATATATTGTCTAGTGCACTATGTAGTGAACATGAATGCGTTATCTGATATACAATCTAGCGCACTGTGTAGGGAACATAAATCAATTGTCTAATATATTGTCTAGTGCACTATGTAGTGAACATGAATGCGTTATCTGATATACAATCTAGCGCACTGTGTAGGGAACATAAATCAATTGTCCAATATATTGTCTAGTGCACTATGTAGTGAACATGAATGCGTTATCTGATATACAATCTAGTGCACTGTGTAGGGAACATAAATCAATTGTCTAATATATTGTCTAGTGCACTATGTAGTGAACATGAATGCGTTATCTGATATACAATCTAGCGCACTGTGTAGGGAACATAAATCAATTGTCTAATATATTGTCTAGTGCACTATGTAGTGAACATGAATGCATTATCCGATACACAATCTAGCGCACTGTGTAGGGAACATAAATCAATTGTCTAATATATTGTCTAGTGCACTATGTAGTGAACATGAATGCGTTATCCGATACACAATCTAGTGCACTATGTAGTGAACATGAATGCGTTATCCGATACACAATCTAGTGCACTATGTAGGGAACATTAATGTGTTTGTAACGCGAACAGTTAGCTTAATAACCCAGTTAGCAGCTCCTAAAAGTTCTGTTCTCACCCATATCCTTTGGTGTGTGCAAGAGGTTTTTTATTTCTTTTTTTTCTCTTCGGAGGTTCTTGACTTTTTCTTCTTGTTGTTCTTACCTCCCTGAAATAAGTTTTTGCAACTTGGGATGTCTGCTTTGTAGTGTTAAACTTTATATTCGTTGTGGAACTATTTTTTGGCGGAAGGTATTGTCAATATTAAAGCATATTCAATATGAAATTCAGGACTTCTTTGATTTATTTTCTTTCTTTATTTTGTATAAAAGCAATAACACACTCCCTCTCGTGTTCTATTGCTTAAGTGAACTGATGAATCTTGTGTAATGAGTAACTACAGATCCTGTCATGAATGTAACCAAAGAGTGTAAAACATGACGTTAAAATCCAAACAAACAAACAACCACGAATAAGAAAGCTGAACGATGCTGTCTGGCTTGCATGTAACGTCATTATCTTACAAAAATTTTGATATTTTGCATCATGCCCGGGTATAAAGGTAAAACTCGAATTCATCATGTAATACACACCACACCAAGGGAGGTGCTTTAATACAGTGGCTGCAGCTGTATTCAATAATTAGCATGTTTCCCTATTTCAGATCTACAATGTAAATGCTGACGTAGTTCTGCTAACAATTTTTATGCTCATATTTTTTATCTACGTTATGCCATGTGTGCCAAGCTTAATATACTGGCATCAGTGATAAATGTTTATGTTAACTGTCAAACTTGCAAACATTTGTGTTCCTAATATACTTCTATTTTAACTCAAACTTGCTTTCTTCTCCAGCTATTGGTCCTGATGGGCTTTGCTGCCAGAGTAGAGAGTTTAAGGAGTGGCATGGCTGCCGCTCAACCAGGGCCGTGACCAAAGGTGAGAACACATCATACGTTCTTGTCTCATCCTTTTTTGTGTTTTTTCCTTCCGGATTTTCTCTCATTATCTCGCAATCTGATCCTTTCCAATTCCCATTTGGAAATCTGCTATCCTTTGTACAACCCCCAATCTGATCAAGGAAAGCCAGATCACCACACACACCCTTGATATGTGTCCAATCACATGTCGCTGTTAAAAAGCAGTAGGAAGAGACCTCATCTGACCTTCCCTCCCTCAAACACTGCTAATTGTGTTTGTGTGGACACTCGGGCTTGGCGGCTCTGTTGACATTCGAACTTGCAAGTTTAAACGCTTCGCAATGGTGTGAAGGCGCATTAGACTGCTGCCCTATTTATCTCTCTTTTTTTCTATATTTATTAATTTTTCCCTTTTAGTCATATCCACCTAGACACCCTCCGGCCAAGGAGGGCCATAGACTGTTGCTTGGCCTTTCTGACACACATACTGCCACCGATCACTTCTTAGAGGCTGGTCTCACATACCTTAGTTTGCTGAGGTGAGCCACGCCCCTGGCCCGTGTGCAGACACTTCAACCAGCCGGCAGATGCCATTATAACAGCAGCAGTGAGGAATCCCTGCTCGACCATTGCACCTCCCTTTTACAGACACACAGCCAATCATGTGTCCATGTAGGCACCAAGCCGGCCTATAGCACAGCCGAGATTTGAACTCTGATCTCAGCAGTCTTGCATCTTGTCCTTATTATTTTAAATAATTAAATGATTTAAATTTCTGAGTTGATTTCTTTTTTTAGGGAAGTACTACTATGAAGTGACCTGCCACGACCAAGGCTTGTGCAGAATCGGCTGGTCCACTAGTCAAGCGGCACTGGACTTGGGTATGAACACTGCTGTTTATCTCTATAGCAATGTTGTTTTATGTAAAATTAAAAAAAAATATTCGGTGCATTATAGACTATGAAGTAAAACTAGTATTTGCAAAATTGCTTTAATGTTTCAAAAAAGCTCACATTTCACATTGGTAAAGAGAATCCCCAATAACCAGAACTGAAGCTCTTTTATTTTGGACACATTGAGAATAACCAGTTCATTGGAAATGACAAATTATGCTTGGGGGAATTAAAGGTAAACAAGGAAGAGGGTGGCTGGCAACAAGGTGGATAGATACAATTAGCCATTAAGAAGCCTGTTACTTAAACATAAGACAGGATGTTGTGGAAAAACAGTATCCATATGGTCACCAGGATTCAGTATTGACTTGACAGGAATTAATATTTACATTTTCGGCATTTAGCTGACGTTTTTATCCAAAGCGATTTACAGTACTGTGACAGTATATTGTCTAAGCAGTTGAGGGTTAAGCGCCTTGCTTAAGGACCCAACAGTGGTGGGGCTTGAACCAGCGACCTTACAATTACTAGTCTAGTACCTTAACTTCTAGACTATTACTCTTTTTACAGATTTGTTGAGATTTGTCTAGACATTTAAATAAATAAACATTTTCCAGGTACTGACAAGTTTGGCTTTGGCTTTGGAGGGACGGGAAAGAAATCCCACAATAAACAGTTTGACAGTTACGGAGAGGTGAGCATACACCTTTTTTTATTCAAAGATCTTTTCTAACCCTATTTCGTGATTGCACTGAACACACAATGTGTGTCTGTGTTTTAACAGGAGTTCACTATGCATGACACCATCGGCTGCTACATCGACCTGGATAAAGGCCACCTGTCCTTCTCCAAAAATGGTTCGTCTTATGTAACGTGGAATTTTTTATGGGGTTATTTGAATAATTAATGATGGCAACTTGATTTCTTGAAAGGGTGTGAGGATTCATATTATGGCTGTATGAACATGGCTAAAATAATTCAGACCCTTGTTTCACTTTAAAATAAATTTACATACAGAAATAATCCTCAAATTCCTTAATAATATAAAACACACATATGAAAACAGATAGACATATGGATGGATAGATAGACAGACAGACAGACAGACAGACAGACAGACAGACAGATTAACAACTTAGCAGATGCTTTTATCCAAGGTGAATTTCAATTGTGATCAATTGACGATTAAGGGCCTTGCTCAAAAACCCAGCAGTGGTAACCTTGCTGCAGCAGGGCTTGAACCAGTGACCTTCTGATTACTAGTCCAGTACCCAAACCATCCACCAGTGCATTTGATCATTTTGAAATCATTTCACTGTCCGCTCTGAAAATCTCGGCCTTCAGTATGACGGCCTTAGCCAAGGAGGGCCACATGTGTCCCTAAGGCACAGCCAACAAGCGTCCGTTTGGGTGGCCATCCTGAAAGAAAGCATCACCTAGGATACAAACTGACCTCAGCGGTCTTAGCGAAGGCAGGATAGCACATTCATGTACCTTTTAACCCTTTTACATGTCTGCTGCCTGTCGCACACATGATTGGCTACGTCTGGTGTGGATCCAAAGACCAAACCCCTTTACATGACAATGCCCCTGACAAAGCTATACTATATAGACAAAAGTATTGGGACATCCTAGTATTTTTTTTGTTTTTTAATGCATGTGTTTCAGCCACAACAACTAGGGAAAGTGTATGAACATCGTTCTTTTTTGTAGGTAATGAGCTCGGCTTGGCTTTCGAGTTTTCTCAGCAGTTGAAAGGACAACCTGTCTTTGCTTCCTGTGTGCTCAAGGTAACATTTATTACCACGACAGAAGCCTATTTACAATTTTGTGGCACAAATTTTTAAACATGCTGCAAATCTTTGGTGTTAATCCACCAGAATGCAGAGCTGAAGTTTAATTTTGGAGGAGAGCCATTCAAAAATGCCCCCAAGGATGGATTTGTGGCTCTAGATCAAGCTGCAGATGGTCATGTGTTCAAAACCACCAAGACTGGTAAGCTGTACTTCTTGATTCTTATCGGCAGTAGTATATGAGATTGTTAGTATATGAGCACATCTTACTGTTATTCAGCAAAATAAGCTTCACATTATATTATATTGGTTTATAATAGGCAGTGCCACAGTGAGTCAAACCAAACAAAGCTCCAACGGTCCCAAAGCTCTGATCGTGGAGCCATCGAAAGAGCTGGCCGAGCAAACCCTTAACAACGTCAGCCAATTTAGGAAATACGTGGACAACCCAAAACTACGGTATGTAGAAATGACTGACATCATTTTCTGAGCAGAGATATTTTCGAAGGTTATTGATCTTGTTTTATTCCTTTAGAGAACTGCTGATTATTGGAGGAGTGGCGGCCAAAGAGCAGCTGTCGGTTTTGGAAAGTGGGGTACGTTTTGTCTGGTGTTTTTTTCTTATTTGGGTGACGATTGTTGTGCTCTATTTATGTATTAGGATTTTAATGTCATGTTTTATACTTTGGTTACATTCATGACAGGACAGGTAGTTACTCGTTACATAAGATTAATCAGTTTAAGTTCAATGTCAAACACAAACATGGACAATTTTGTATCTCCAATTCACCATACTTGCATGTCTGATCATATGTTAACTGAAATATGCAATTAAAGATGTTTCTTTTCTTTTTTTTCCCCTTTTTCTCCCCCCTTTAGCGCACACAATTGTTCAATTTTGCATCGTGCTTCCTCTCTTGACACTTCTTTGAGCCAGTTTACCGCTTTGCTGCTCCATTTTTACAGCTTTCCACTGCTCTTAATGTTCAGTCTGATTAAACTTTAATCCTTACTGCTGACCTGTTTGTGGCGTAGTTATGTGATGCACAGGCACTGAGGAAACATTTTAGCTCACAGTTAATGAACATTTTAAACTGTTAAATTCGACTTCTATAATATTTGATGTCAAACTGTTTTTTGTCCAGCATGAGGTATCCCTAGAATCTGTGAAGACTTCTTACCATCATTGCAAGCAAATCTAATTTTAGGCTTTATTTCTAGGTCGATATCGTCGTTGGGACACCTGGCAGGCTGGATGATCTCATTTCCACAGGAAAGCTTGATCTGTCTCAAGTCCGTTTCTTGGTTCTGGATGAGTGTGTACGTACATTAGTGTGTCTCCTTTATTATTAAATCAAACACACACTTGTTTTAAGTCATCATGAATTGTACCATTTATATGTGATTATGTATTTATTTATAAATATAAGTATTTATTTATTTTACATATCTACATATTATTATCATACATACCTAGTATTCCCATTCTTATGCTTAATATTATATTTATGTGTAAGTTACTATATTACTGTGTTAATAGACCTAATACCATATATGTAAATAGCTATAGTTATAATTATTATACAACCATAAGTATTTAAGTTTATTGATGTTACTATTTGCACTTCTGGTAGATGCTAACTGCATTTCGTTGCCATGTTACTGTACTGAGCAAAGACAAAGCTGAATCTATATCCATCTATAAACCTTTGACACTGATTGTATTTGTAGGACGGACTGCTGTCATCCGGCTATACTGACTTCATTATGAGAATCCACAATAAAATCCCCCAGGTCACTTCAGATGGAAAGAGACTGCAGGTGCCTTTTTGTTGCTTTTTGCAATTATTATTACATTACAGTTATTAATCGGATACAGGGATGTATTTCTACCAGACATGAAAGCACACTTTAGACTTGATATATATTCATTTGTATGTTTTAGGTGATTGTGTGTTCGGCCACGCTGCATTCATTCGATGTGAAGAAGCTGTCTGAGAAAATCATGCACTTTCCCACATGGGTCGATCTGAAGGGTGAGGACTCCGTCCCTGAGACTGTCCATCACGTAGTGGTACCGGTTAACCCCAAGACTGACAAACTCTGGGAGAGGCTGGGCAAGAACCACATCGTGGTAAAATTTTATAATTTTTTTTTATTGTTATTTGATATATATAATTTATATTGTCTATTTGGAACATTCTTATGTTTGGTGGTGGAGCTTGAACCAGCAACATTCCAATCAACAGTCTAGTACCTTAACTGCTGAGCTTTTTTCCCAAAGTAACTTACAATTGTGACAGTCCAAGCAGTTAAAGCTTAAGGGCCTTGCTCTGGGGCCCAACAGTAGCAACTTGTTAGTAATGGGGCTTGAACTAGTCCACTCAGATCACCAGTCCAGTACCATAACCACTAGCACCACCACCTAACAATGACTTATTGTCTCCAACCATAACATCTTTCAGTCACAAGAACTGAATTTCAACCACTGACCTAAACTAAACCTTTGAGTCTGAACGCTCAGATCTGGGTTTTGACATCTGGCGCTTTTATACATTTTGTTTCCAGACCGATGAAGTGCACGCCAGAGACAACACAAGGCCTGGAGCCAACACTTCAGGTAGGAAACCACACATACACACAAACAAAACAATACAAAATAAGTCATGCACTTCTTGGCAAAGCCAAGCAAACATTCCATTGCTCGTACTCGATCAGATCTGCAGTTTATTAGGAAGATTAGGAGATAAAGGGGAAGATTGGTATCACCCACATGCTTTCACTATTGAGTAATAATGTTGGTTATCATTGTTCTAAGCTAACACAAGTCTGTTGCTTTGTTCAGAGATGTTCTCAGAGGCCATCAAAATCCTGAAGGGTGAATATACAATACGCGCTATTAAGGAGCACAAGATGGACCAGGCTATCATCTTCTGCAGAACCAAGATTGACTGTGATAACATGGAGAGGTACTTCATCCAACAAGGAGGAGGTGATTACAATTATTACATATTCACCTAACTGTAATTATTAACTGTAATCTGGATTTACAAAGCGGATTCCAAAAAAGTTGGGACCCTAAACAAATTGTGAATAAAAACTGAATGCAATGATGAGGAGATGGCAAATGTCAATATTTTATTCGTAATAGAACATAGATGACAGATCAAAAGTTTAATCTGAGTAAATGTAACATTTTAAAGGAAAAATATGTTGATTCAAAATTTCACAGTGTCAACAAATCCCAAAACAGTTGGGACAAGTAGCAATAAGTGGCTGGAAAAAGGAAATTGAGCATATAACGAACAGCTGGAAGACCAATTAACACTAATTAGGTCAATTGACAACATGATTGGGTATAAAAAGAGCTTCTCAGAGTGTCAGTGTCTCTCAGAAGCCAAGATGGTAAGAGGATCACCAATTCCACCATTGTTGCGCAAAAAGATAGTGCAGCAATACCAGAATGGTGTTACCCAGCGTAAAATAGCAAAGACTTTTAAGTTATCATCATCAACCGTGCATAACATCATCAGAAGATTCAGAGAATCTGGAACAATCGCTGTGCGTAAGGGTCAAGGCCGTAAAACTCTACTGGATGCTCGTGATCTCCGGGCCCTTAAACGTCACTGCACCTCAAACAGGAATGCCACTGTCAAGGAAATAACAGAATGGGCTCAGGAATACTTCCAGAAAGCATTGTCAGTGAACACAATCCACCGTGCCATCCGCCGTTGCCAGCTGAAACTCTACAGTGCAAAGAGGAAGCCATTTCTAAGCAAGCTCCACAAGCTCAGACGTTTGCACTGGGCCAGGGGTTATTTAAAATGGAGTGTGGCAAAATGGAAGACTGTTCTGTGGTCAGATGAGTCACGATTTGAAGTTCTTTATGGAACACTGGGACGCCATGTCATCCGGACCAGAGAGGACAAGGATAACCCAAGTTGTTATCAACGCTCCGTTCAGAAGCCTGCATCACTGATGGCATGGGGTTGCATGAGTGCTTGTGGCATGGGCAGCTTGCATGTCTGGAAAGGCACCATTAATGCAGAGAACTATGTTCAGGTTCTAGAACAACATATGCTCCCATCTAGACGTCATCTCTTTCAGGGAAGACCCTGCATTTTTCAACAAGATAATGCCAGACCACATTCTGCAGCAATCACATCATCATGGCTACGTAGGAGAAGGATCCGGGTACTGAAATGGCCAGCCTGCAGTCCAGATCTTTCACCTATAGAGAACATTTGGCGCATCATAAAGAGGAAGGTGCGACAAAGAAGGCCCAAGACGATTGAACAGTTAGAGGCCTGTATTAGACATGAATGGGAGAGCATTCCTATTTCTAAACTTGAGAAACTGGTCTCCTCTGTCCCCAGACGTCTGTTGAGTGTTGTAAGAAGAAGGAGGGATGCCACACAGTGGTAAAAATGGCCTTTGTTGATGCCATGAAATTTTGAAACAACATATTTTTCCCTTAAAATGATACATTCTCTCAGTTTAAACTTTTGATCTGTGATTTGTGTTCTATTCTGAATAAAATATTAGATGTTGGCACCTCAACATCATTGCATTCAGTTTTTATTCACAATTTGTTTAGTGTCCCAACTTTTTTGGAATCCGGTTTGTACAATTCTGTATTGTCATACAGTATGTCGAGCAGTAGGTTCATTTATTTATTTAATTTAATGTAATGGTTTGGACTATTGTTTTTAACTACAATGACACAGCAGTCTAATATGCTAGCCCTGTAGTGCTGATCTGACATTGCAACCATTATTCCAGTATGATTTTGTGATTGAGGACACGATGTATTCGCAGGTCCATCGTTAAAGAATCTAGTTGCATAATCTGACCCTGAGTGTGCAGTATTGCACAATGAGTCATTTCGAAATGGTGCAGGATATTTACGACTAATCTTATGGAGCTGTCCAAGTATTGATCTTGTTGCTTACAGTGTGAAGGTGGTTTTCCTTTCTGTGGTTAATATATCAAACAGTTTTGGAACAATATTCCTTATATTATCTTTAGATTGAATATGGTGCTTATGAAACGTGATCTAAGGATCTTATGTGACACAAACATCCAGGTTAGAATTAGGGATGCACCGATCCGATATTAAGATCGGATATCGGATAATCAGGCCGATCCACGGGTCCGATACGTTCACTTTAGTTCGTTTGCGACGCATGCTAAGCCCATACAGGACGCGCTGCTGACGTATGGCGTATAACACGAACAAAAAGAGCAACATGGAGCGAGCCAAAGAGTCAGCTGCATGGAGGTATTTCACGCTTGCTATGCTAACAAGTTCGATGGCAACATGTTTAATACTCATGTTTAGCTGCTATATTTTATTTTGAATGACTGTTTGCACTAAATATTTACGGATAAGTTTATTTGAAAAAGTTATTTAAGCTACTACTGTTTTTCTCATTGTCAGCAGCCACATTTTGGGTGTGTTCGAAAACCTAAGGCGCTGCCTTGCTGTCTTACTGTCTACATAAGCGGCTGCCTCAGTAGAGAGGATTCGAATAAGTCATCAACTCATGAATCGGGTTATTCGAACGCGCTACTTACACAGCGATTCCATCGGGTTTAGCATTTAGCATCTTGCCATTAAAAACAATGAACTGAGGTAGCACAGTGCTAACGCTAACGTCAATATAACATCTCCCTTCATGTACCGATAACGGTTACATTTCCTGACAAGCTCGAACTTGCAAATAAAAACACTCGGTACAAGTTTATACAAGTTAAAAATCAGTAATATTTTATTTATGTTTGATAATAACTCCATTCGTTTCTACGCCCCTTTCAGCTATGTTTATTTTTCTGCAATGAATGCTGGGATTGCTTTGGTCACCAAGGCAGCGTCGGATGCTTACTCGTCGAGTGAAAATAACACTGAAATATTAAAATGCCTGTTTATTATTTTATTGACAAATAAATAGCAGTTCAGTACATTTATATCTGTGTTAATTATATTTTGTTTTGCAAACTTAGTAATATATAAGTCGATCCTGATGCCTTAAGTCTTTCCCACATGATAAAGTATACGGTTTATTAATTCAACAATGGTATCGGATCGGTATCGGGTATCGGCCGATATGCAAAGTATATGTATCGGATCGGTATCGGAACTGAAAAAGTTGGATCGGTGCATCCCTAGTTAGAATGGGGGTGGGGGACCTGTCTGAAGGCATGTGCATTCTCTTATATTTTAGTTTGATTAGGGATGTTTTCACTGCCAAACGTCCACCTCAAAACCAGGTGTAAATCATCCAGTTGTTAGAAGCAGTTGCCAAATCCACATGCATCATACTACATAGAGTTACTTTGTAACCGTGACTTGTCATGTTACTATATCAATTACCCATCATGCATTTATTGTCACTTCTTAGGTCCTGATAAGAAAGGACATCAGTTTTCATGCGTTTGTCTTCACGGTGACAGAAAGCCGAACGAGCGTAAAAACAACCTGGACCGGTTCAAGGTAACTAAAAATCAAGTGCTTGGTAGGAAATTATATTGGGGGGAGGGACAACCAAAACATGAAAGGTGAACTCTGTGTGTTCTTGCTTCAGAAAAAGGAAGTGAGGTTTTTCATCTGCACAGACGTGGCTGCCAGAGGAATCGATGTCCACGGGGTTCCATATGGTAGGTTTCACTTTAGATTTAAAACAAGGATATGGTATGTATACAGTGATCAGTATGTCTGAATTAGGTTTGGTGTTTTTGTAATGCTGCACTGTTCACATTTTTTGTATAAATGTCGGTGCTGGCATGAGCCAATCCTGAAATGATAGGATGCACAAATATGACGGCAGCGAATTATGTTTTCCCTCATTTTTTTAGTGATCAATGTGACACTGCCTGATGAAAAACAGAATTACGTGCATCGCATTGGCAGAGTGGGCAGAGCCGAGAGGTAAACTGCATACAACACGGCCTTTCTTTACCAGATCTGTACAGCTATATTTCTGCATTCTGATTGGTTTGACTTTTTTTTTTTTTTGTCTTTTGTCTTAAATTTTTTTAAAGAATGGGTCTGGCTGTTTCTCTGGTTGCCATGGAAAAGGAGAAGGTAAAATAATAAACAATCTGAGAACCAATATGTGGGTGTAATGGGATGTTTTGAACATAAATTAGTGCCTGTGTGTGTTCTGTATGTTTTGGATTTACATTAGCATGTATGTAGGAGTGATACGTTTTGTATGTATGTTAAGAGCCATATGTGCATGTAGGAGGAATGTTTACAAAACATTATTGTGTGTGTTTAGGTATGGTATCACGTGTGTCCTGATCGAGGCAGAGGCTGCAATAACACCAGGTTAAAGGAGGATGGAGGCTGCACTATATGGTACAACGAGAAAGAGGTGAGTCCCATCTGTTGAGTCTTTCGTAGTTGTCCATTCATCGCAAAGAATACAGTGGTCACAAGTAGTCAACCAATTATGTAATCATTACTGATTCATGCAAAGGTTCAGGTACCTCCAGGTAGATTCCATTTGTTAACTTGAAGGGTGAGGATTTGTTAGGATTGCTTAATCATTTGGAAATGTCAGCGATGGATGGATGGATGGATTGATTGATTTGATTGGATGGATGGATGGATGGATGTATTGATTGGATGCATGGATGGATTGATTGATTTGATTGGATGTATGGATGGATGGATGGATGGATTGATTGATTGATTTGATTGGATGGATGGATGGATGGATGTATTGATTGGATGGATGGATGTATTGATTGATTTGATTGGATGGATGGATGGATGGATTGATTGATTTGATTGGATGGATGGATGGATGTATTGATTGGATGGATGGATGGATGTATTGATTGATTTGATTGGATGGATGGATGGATGGATTGGATGGATGGATGTATTGATTGATTTGATTGGATGGATGGATGGATGGATTGATGGATGGATGTATTGATTGATTTGATTGGATGGATGGATGGATGGATTGGATGGATGGATGTATTGATTGATTTGATTGATTGAGTGATTGGATGGATGGATGGATGGATTGATTGATTTAAATTGGATGGATGGATGGATGGATGGATGTATTGATGGATGTATTGATTGATTTGATTGGATGGATGGATGGATGGATGGATTGATTGGATGGATGTATTGATTGATTTGATTGATTGAGTGATTGGATGGATGGATTGATTGATTGATTTAATTGGATGGATGGATGGATTGATTGATTTAATTGGATGGATGGATGGATGTATGGATTGATTGGATGGATGGATGTATTGATTGATTGAGTGATTGGATGGATGGATGGATGTATTGATTGATTGATTGGATGGATGGATGTATTGTTTGATTGATTGGATGTTTGGATGGATTGATTGATTTGATTGGATGGATGGATGGATTGGATGGATGTATTGATTGATTGAGTGGATGGATGGATGTATTGATTGATTGATTGATTGGATGGATGGATGTATTGTTTGATTGATTGGATGGATGGATGGATTGATTTGATTGATTGATTGGATAGATGGTTGGTTGGTATCAATCCCACGGTTGTTGTTTCCAAACAGGCTGGTTTTTAAAATGCGAGCTACGGTGGATACAGGTTCACCGAAACTGGGCAGTTATAGATTGGAAAAATGCTTCCTGTTCTAACGAGTTTCAATTCCTGCCAGAAGTACCAGCTGGTGTTGTAATGTTGTGGTATATGTTTTCTGGGCACACATTAGACCCCATACTAGCAATCATTATATGCCACAGCCTATCTGAGCATTGTTGCTGACCATAATGACGTACTAGCATGACGTGTCAGGTCAAAAAGCATTGTTTCTGTTATCTGGGCTTATTGTACTTTATTTACCTCCGCAGTTACCTAATCTAAATCCAAAAGAACATCTTTGGTATGTGGTAGAATGAGAGATGTGCTAATATTTCCAACACTTGTGGAATCCATGCCACAAAAATTGATGCCGTTGTGTTATTGAGCATTATAATGTGTTATGATGAAATAAATAATTTCAAGTATACTATATTTTACAAATTAGAGGAAATATATGCTTTATATATACAGTACTCTATCATAAATATTTAAAATAAAATCTTGTGTGTTTTAGCTGTTGGGAGACATCGAGGAGCACCTGAAGTGCACCATCACCCAGTGTGAGCCAGACATTAAGGTGCCTGTGGATGAATTCGATGGCAAGGTTACATATGGCCAACGCAAAACTTTAGGAGGTTTGTGCATGTCTTTATGTCCATCTAATCTGTGCTCAGGGAGCTGGTGAATGATGTTTGAGTATATATACACTGCTAAGCCAACATAACTTTAAACATTTTGCAGATGCTCGTCTCATTTTCAAGATTTTAAATGGGCTTGCTCCTCCTCCCTTGAATCTGTTTATAGCACAAAAAGATAGTAGAGGTAGTAGGATAACAAGAGCAATTACTAGAGGGGACTGTATTGTACAATACAGACAAAGCAAATTTGGGCAAGCAGTCTTCTCAGTTAGAGCCACTCAATACTGGAACAGCTTACCAATCGAGTTAAGAGCGAGCACAAATTATCAGACTGTTAAATATAAATTGAAGACATGGCTGAAAGCAAATCAAACCTGTTATCATTGATAATCACATATATTTCTATCTACTGTTTGTGATGTTATATGTATGTACGTTTATGTGTATATATGTGTGTATTTTAATAGCTTCTTCTGTGTATAATGTTTTACTGAGCTATTGACACTGCTTCCAACCCTACAACAATAACCTGCCTAGGGACTACAGATGGAAATTAGCTTTCTAGCTAACTCTGGTACATTTACATTGATGTGGAAACAAAAATGTTGATTAATGTACATTGTCCCTGTTGAATAAATAAATAAATAAATAAATAAATAAATAAAAATTAGGCCCAGACCCCGAAAATGGACAATGCAAGGCTTATTCGGAATAAACTGTGCATGGCACAATCAGGGATGTATGAAATGTTGGGATGATGATAGTTAGCATATGAGCAGCATAAAGACCTGAGTGACATGTTACAATTTCAAACCCAGCATTGCCCCAGTAACTGAATAAAACCATATATGTGGTTGAGGTGGAAGTGAGGAGTATTTTTACTCATCTGTGATGCTGATAATGTATTTATATATATATATATACAGTGTATCACAAAAGTGAGTACACCCCTCACATTTCTGCAAATATTTCAATATATCTTTTCATGGGACAACACTATAGACATGAAACTTGGATATAACTTAGAGTAGTCAGTGTACAACTTGTATAGCAGTGTAGATTTACTGTCTTCTGAAAATAACTCAACACACAGCCATTAATGTCTAAATAGCTGGCAACATAAGTGAGTACACCCCACAGTGAACATGTCCAAATTGTGCCCAAAGTGTCAATATTTTGTGTGACCACCATTATTATCCAGCACTGCCTTAACCCTCCTGGGCATGGAATTCACCAGAGCTGCACAGGTTGCTACTGGAATCCTCTTCCACTCCTCCATGATGACATCACGGAGCTGGTGGATGTTAGACACCTTGAACTCCTCCACCTTCCACTTGAGGATGCGCCACAGGTTCTCAATTGGGTTTAGTCCATCACCTTTACCTTCAGCTTTCTCAGCAAGGCAGTTGTCATCTTGGAGGTTGTGTTTGGGGTCGTTATCCTGTTGGAAAACTGCCATGAGGCCCAGTTTTCGAAGGGAGGGGATCATGCTCTGTTTCAGAATGTCACAGTACATGTTGGAATTCATGTTTCCCTCAATGAACTGCAGCTCCCCAGTGCCAGCAACACTCATGCAGCCCAAGACCATGATGCTACCACCACCATGCTTGACTGTAGGCAAGATACAGTTGTCTTGGTACTTCTCACCAGGGCGCCACCACACATGCTGGACACCATCTGAGCCAAACAAGTTTATCTTGGTCTCGTCAGACCACAGGGCATTCCAGTAATCCATGTTCTTGGACTGCTTGTCTTCAGCAAACTGTTTGCGGGCTTTCTTGTGCGTCAGCTTCCTTCTGGGATGACGACCATGCAGACCGAGTTGATGCAGTGTGCGGCGTATGGTCTGAGCACTGACAGGCTGACCTCCCACGTCTTCAACCTCTGCAGCAATGCTGGCAGCACTCATGTGTCTATTTTTTAAAGCCAACCTCTGGATATGACGCCGAACACGTGGACTCAACTTCTTTGGTCGACCCTGGCGAAGCCTGTTCCGAGTGGAACCTGTCCTGGAAAACCGCTGTATGACCTTGGCCACCATGCTGTAGCTCAGTTTCAGGGTGTTAGCAATCTTCTTATAGCCCAGGCCATCTTTGTGGAGAGCAACAATTCTATTTCTCACATCCTCAGAGAGTTCTTTGCCATGAGGTGCCATGTTGAATGTCCAGTGGCCAGTATGAGAGAATTGTACCCAAAACACCAAATTTAACAGCCCTGCTCCCCATTTACACCTGGGACCTTGACACATGACACCAGGGAGGGACAACGACACATTTGGGCACAATTTGGACACAATTTGGACATGTTCACTGTGGGGTGTACTCACTTATGTTGCCAGCTATTTAGACATTAATGGCTGTGTGTTGAGTTATTTTCAGAAGACAGTAAATCTACACTGCTATACAAGCTGTACACTGACTACTCTAAGTTATATCCAAGTTTCATGTCTATAGTGTTGTCCCATGAAAAGATATAATGAAATATTTGCAGAAATGTGAGGGGTGTACTCACTTTTGTGATACACTGTATATATAACAGTGGCACTTAATAGCTAGAGTGAAAATGCTTGGCGACACTACCGGTTGGGCACTCGATTGGCTGTATAAGCGAACGAAAGACCAAATTGGGGGGTCACCTCCCTGCCTCTGCAACTAATCTACAGTCTGTACCAAACGACCCGAGCAGCAAAGGAACCCCGAGAGGACAGTGTGTTTTTCTGCTCATTTCAAAGCTCTGTCGTAATTCGACTGCACCTCGGTGCACAACATTATCTCTGTGAAAACATTGCCTGCTTATTTGGAATGTCTACTGCAAGCTAAACTATGATCTTCTCATCCGGTATTACTGCCTGGGATGAATGAATATGCACCAATTCTCACATTACTGTATTTTTTCTGCCTTTTTTAGGTGGGCTGTATAAGGGTCACGTGGACATTTTGGCCCCAACAGTGCAAGAACTGGCTAACCTGGAGCGAGAAGCTCAGACATCATTCCTGCAGCTAGGCTACCTTCCCAACCAGCTCTTCAAAGCTTTCTGACCTGCTTTACTACAACAATGTGACCATAAGTTAGTACAGTAACATACCAATATGAACCAATACGTTAATACTAAATTATTACATTTTAGTTTGATGTGTTAGCACTTAGAAAGAACTACAATTAATTTATCATTATTTTTCTTTAGCAGAAGAAAACAGAAAATAAGTTACGTTAACGTGAGAATGTTGAGCTCAATAAAATATTGATGTGCAAAATCAGTTATTGAAGTCTGTTGCATTAACCTGTTCAGCGTATTGGTTACAACCTGCTTTCTGGGCGCACAAGTGGTGCAGAGGTAAAGCACACTTGCCCTAATGCGCATTTAAATCTCACATCTCAAATCTAAACATCTGGCCAGGTGCCAACACCTCTGCTGTCAAGGATATGGTTCAAGCAGCAGGGGGCGCAGAAGTATGGGGACAGCAGATATACCTGAATCAACACAATGCACATATGTACACATTATTATGTGTAAAACGAGCAAGTCTGGTGTAAAGCAACTCTTTTGGAATTGACATTAATTGTAAGTCAGTACCAGACCTTAGAAATGTTGGGTTAGTGGGCTCAAATTCCCACAGACCCATGCCAAAATCTTGTGTGTGTGTGTGTGTGGAGCTTCCCAGACAAGTGCAAGCTGCAGAGTAGCAATGCCGATGTCCCAACTAGCACCAACTGCAGGTATCCACACCTTACACTGTCCAGCTGGTGGGAAACTTGCCAGCTCTAGCTCTAGATTTTTTTCCCCCTTACGCAGATTAGTGAAGCTATGAAGTGTATAAATCTGAACGCAAACATTTCAAGCCTACTACACATTACCTGTATGTTTGCACTCAATCCAGCGACCGCTTAATGCTCAGATCACTGGAAGCAGGAGGAATTTCCCTTTTTAAGTAGCTCCGTGGCTTTGATGTGCAGGAAAGTATCAGCAAGTAATCCTGTTTGCAATAGCCATAAGCGTGAGACACTGTCTTCAAAGAGTGCCTGATATAACGGGGCTGATCCCACCCGCATGTTAGCGTAAATACGATTTATTTCAAACTAAGGTAAGCCCTGTCGGTTTATAAAGATGTCGACTGGTTTTTAACACACTTTGGTGCTCGGTCTATTTCGTAAGCTCACCCAAACCCAAGTCTTTGGGGGGCCACCAGCCTGGTCCGGCCGTTGTATAGACTTAATTGTCTTTTATCGAGGGAGGGAAGAACTCCCCTTTCTGCCGCTGCAACAGCGACTCCTACTGCCTGGTTGATGTGCCTATATGAGTGTCTACCGCTGGCTGTGGGCAAGAAGACCCTAATGGTGGAGAAACCATGTGCTAGTCTGCGGTCCTACTCCAACGGCACAGCATGTGCGTTTGAGTGAGTAGTCTTAAAGAGCCACTGGTTACACAGAGTTGGTACAGTGGTGGCCACTACCAACAGGTTGGCACTGTTGGGCTCCTGAGCAAGTCCTTTGACCCTCTGTCGTATATCCTAAAAGGACTATGGCCTGTCCTGACAGCAATTCAATATATGGCCACAGACATTCCAAACCCCATCCTACTTATTAAATGGGCAGAAGGTCAGCAAGAAGGTCCTGGGTTCGGGTCCTTTCTGTGTGGAGTTTGCATGTTCTCCCCGTGTCTGCGTGGGTTTCCTCCCACAGTCCAAAGACATGCAAGTGAGGTGAATTGGAGACACTAAATTGTCCATGACTGTTCGATACAACCTTGTGTACAACATGACATTAAAATCCTAATAAACAACAAATTGGCAGATTTTAATCAGGACAAGTGTATAAAATCCAACTGTGGCAACAGTTTGGGGATGGCCCTTTCATCTTTAGCCATAACTGTGCCCCTGTGCACAAGACCATCAGGTCTATAAGACCCTATAACGTTGATGTTTTAACAAGTATGGACCTCAACCCAAAATGAATGAACAAAAAAGCCTGTGGAAGCCTTTATAAAAGAGTGGAGGCTGTTATTGCTGTAAAGAAGGAGGACGACAACTCCAGATTACTGCCTGTTGTTTGGGAACGGGTTATCCATCAAGCTAATGCTCAGCTGTCTGTATACACATACTGTATTTGGCAATGTTGTGACACCATGAAGTTCCTAATCCAGCCTCTAGAGGGGGACCTTCTCCCAGACACCAGACCACAGAGACTCCCCTTTTGTTGAGAGACTGGGAAAGTCCCTCCATACCATTGATGACTTGGAGACTCATATCCGAATATTTAAAGCAGTCAGAGAGGATGAATGACGCTACAGTTCTTCAACAGGACCGTCCAGGAGTAAAGCACAGCATGCGCTGACCCGGCTGGTCTCGGTTCTGCCTGATTTGGGCACAGCTGGGCATGGATATGCCCGGCTACATCCTCACACACGGCGCTCTGTAATTTAGCCTGAATCTGAAGTGTGGGTGTGAGGAACCTGCAATTCACACTAATCCACACACTTACACTCACCAGACCACACACACGCACATCTAAATGGGTCTGTAGAGTTTCAGAAGTACTGTGTTATTTATCTCCAGTTTCATCTTGACTTTATTATGATCAGGGTCATGGTGGGTCCAGGGCATATCATCAGAGCAGAGGGTGCATGGCGAGAACATTCTGGAAGGGGCAGCAATCCGGCACACATAATCATGTATTTACCAATTTCTCCACTGATGTACAGCTAGGGCTGATTTAGTGTAGTGAATTCACCTACTGGTATGCCTACCACAGCTGTGCCCATATAAGTAGACAACAATTACAACAAAGATCTTCATTAGAAGCTGCCGGAACACAGCAGACACTGCCCACAGTCAAACAAGCTTGATACATTTTAGATGTAAACCAAGAACCATTACAACAAAGATCTTCATTAGAAGCTGCTGGAACACAGCAGATACTGCCCACAGTCAAACAAGCTTGATACATTTTAGATGTAAACCAAGAACCATTACAACAAAGATCTTCATTAGAAGATGCCGGAACACAGCAGAAACTGCCCACAGTCAAACAAGCTTGATACATTTTAGATGTAAACCAAGAACCATTACAACAAAGATCTTCATTAGAAGCTGCCGGAACACAGCAGATACTGCCCACAGTCAAACAAGCTTGATACATTTTAGATGTAAACCAAGAACCATTACAACAAAGATCTTCATTAGAAGCTGCTGGAACACAGCAGATACTGCCCACAGTCAAACAAGCTTGATACATTTTAGATGTAAACCAAGAACCATTACAACAAAGACCTTCATTAGAAGCTGCTGGAACACAGCAGAAACTGCCCACAGTCAAACAAGCTTGATACATTTTAGATGTAAACCAAGAACCATTACAACAAAGACCTTCATTAGAAGCTGCTGGAACACAGCAGATACTGCCCACAGTCAAACAAGCTTGATACATTTTAGATGTAAACCAAGAACCATTACAACAAAGACCTTCATTAGAAGCTGCTGGAACACAGCAGAAACTGCCCACAGTCAAACAAGCTTGATACATTTTAGATATAAACCAAGAACCATTACAACAAAGACCTTCATTAGAAGATGCTGGAACACAGCAGATACTGCCCACAGTCAAACAAGCTTGATACATTTTAGATGTAAACCAAGAACCATTACTACAAAAATCTTCATTAGAAGCTGCTGGAACACAGCAGAAACTGCCCACAGTCAAACAAGCTTGATACATTTTAGATATAAACCAAGAACCATTACAACAAAGACCTTCATTAGAAGATGCTGGAACACAGCAGAAACTGCCCACAGTCAAACAAGCTTGATACATTTTAGATGTAAACCAAGAACCATTACAACAAAGACCTTCATTAGAAGCTGCTGGAACACAGCAGAAACTGCCCACAGTCAAACAAGCTTGATACATTTTAGATGTAAACCAAGAACCATTACAACAAAGACCTTCATTAGAAGCTGCTGGAACACAGCAGAAACTGCCCACAGTCAAACAAGCTTGATACATTTTAGATGTAAACCAAGAACCATTACTACAAAGAGCTTCATTAGAAGCTGCTGGAACACAGCAGAAACTGCCCACAGTCAAACAAGCTTGATACATTTTAGATGTAAACCAAGAACCATTACAACAAAGATCTTCATTAGAAGCTGCTGGAACACAGCAGACACTGCCCACAGTCAAACAAGCTTGATACATTTTAGATGTAAACCAAGAACCATTACAACAAAGATCTTCATTAGAAGCTGCTGGAACACAGCAGAAACTGCCCACAGTCAAACAAGCTTGATACATTTTAGATGTAAACCAAGAACCATTACAACAAAGACCTTCATTAGAAGCTGCTGGAACACAGCAGAAACTGCCCACAGTCAAACAAGCTTGATACATTTTAGATGTAAACCAAGAACCATTACTACAAAGACCTTCATTAGAAGCTGCCGGAACACAGCAGAAACTGCCCACAGTCAAACAAGCTTGATACAATTTAGATGTAAACCAAGAACCATTACAACAAAGATCTTCATTAGAAGATGCCGGAACACAGCAGAAACTGCCCACAGTCAAACAAGCTTGATACATTTTAGATGTAAACCAAGAACCATTACAACAAAGATCTTCATTAGAAGCTGCCGGAACACAGCAGAAACTGCCCACAGTCAAACAAGCTTGATACATTTTAGATGTAAACCAAGAACCATTACAACAAAAAGCTGCTGGAACACAGCAGATACTGCCCACAGTCAAACAAGCTTGATACATTTTAGATGTAAACCAAGAACCATTACAACAAAAATCTTCATTAGAAGCTGCTGGAACACAGCAGACACTGCCCACAGTCAAACAAGCTTGATACATTTTAGATGTAAACCAAGAACCATTACAACAAAGATCTTCATTAGAAGCTGCTGGAACACAGCAGACACTGCCCACAGTCAAACAAGCTTGATACATTTTAGATGTAAACCAAGAACCATTACAACAAAGATCTTCATTAGAAGCTGCTGGAACACAGCAGACACTGCCCACAGTCAAACAAGCTTGATACATTTTAGATGTAAACCAAGAACCATTACAACAAAGATCTTCATTAGAAGCTGCCGGAACACAGCAGAAACTGCCCACAGTCAAACAAGCTTGATACATTTTAGATGTAAACCAAGAACCATTACAACAAAGATCTTCATTAGAAGCTGCTGGAACACAGCAGACACTGCCCACAGTCAAACAAGCTTGATACATTTTAGATGTAAACCAAGAACCATTACAACAAAGATCTTCATTAGAAGCTGCCGGAACACAGCAGACACTGCCCACAGTCAAACAAGCTTGATACATTTTAGATGTAAACCAAGAACCATTACAACAAAGATCTTCATTAGAAGCTGCTGGAACACAGCAGATACTGCCCACAGTCAAACAAGCTTGATACATTTTAGATGTAAACCAAGAACCATTACAACAAAGATCTTCATTAGAAGCTGCCGGAACACAGCAGAAACTGCCCACAGTCAAACAAGCTTGATACATTTTAGATGTAAACCAAGAACCATTACAACAAAGATCTTCATTAGAAGCTGCTGGAACACAGCAGATACTGCCCACAGTCAAACAAGCTTGATACATTTTAGATGTAAACCAAGAACCATTACAACAAAGATCTTCATTAGAAGCTGCTGGAACACAGCAGAAACTGCCCACAGTCAAACAAGCTTGATACATTTTAGATGTAAACCAAGAACCATTACTACAAAGATCTTCATTAGAAGCTGCTGGAACACAGCAGAAACTGCCCACAGTCAAACAAGCTTGATACATTTTGGATGTAAACCAAGAACCATTACAACAAAGATCTTCATTAGAAGCTGCTGGAACACAGCAGATACTGCCCACAGTCAAACAAGCTTGATACATTTTGGATGTAAACCAAGAACCATTACAACAAAGATCTTCATTAGAAGCTGCTGGAACACAGCAGAAACTGCCCACAGTCAAACAAGCTTGATACATTTTGGATGTAAACCAAGAACCATTACAACAAAGATCTTCATTAGAAGCTGCTGGAACACAGCAGATACTGCCCACAGTCAAACAAGCTTGATACATTTTAGATGTAAACCAAGAACCATTACAACAAAGATCTTCATTAGAAGCTGCTGGAACACAGCAGATACTGCCCACAGTCAAACAAGCTTGATACATTTTAGATGTAAACCAAGAACCATTACAACAAAGATCTTCATTAGAAGCTGCCGGAACACAGCAGAAACTGCCCACAGTCAAACAAGCTTGATACATTTTAGATGTAAACCAAGAACCATTACAACAAAGATCTTCATTAGAAGATGCCGGAACACAGCAGATACTGCCCACAGTCAAACAAGCTTGATACATTTTAGATGTAAACCAAGAACCATTACAACAAAGATCTTCATTAGAAGCTGCTGGAACACAGCAGATACTGCCCACAGTCAAACAAGCTTGATACATTTTAGATGTAAACCAAGAACCATTACAACAAAGATCTTCATTAGAAGCTGCTGGAACACAGCAGATACTGCCCACAGTCAAACAAGCTTGATACATTTTAGATGTAAACCAAGAACCATTACAACAAAGATCTTCATTAGAAGCTGCTGGAACACAGCAGATACTGCCCACAGTCAAACAAGCTTGATACATTTTAGATGTAAACCAAGAACCATTACAACAAAGATCTTTATTAGAAGCTGCTGGAACACAGCAGAAACTGCCCACAGTCAAACAAGCTTGATACATTTTAGATGTAAACCAAGAACCATTACAACAAAGATCTTCATTAGAAGCTGCTGGAACACAGCAGAAACTGCCCACAGTCAAACAAGCTTGATACATTTTAGATGTAAACCAAGAACCATTACAACAAAGATCTTCATTAGAAGCTGCTGGAACACAGCAGAAACTGCCCACAGTCAAACAAGCTTGATACATTTTAGATGTAAACCAAGAACCATTACAACAAAGATCTTCATTAGAAGCTGCTGGAACACAGCAGAAACTGCCCACAGTCAAACAAGCTTGATACATTTTAGATGTAAACCAAGAACCATTACAACAAAGATCTTCATTAGAAGCTGCTGGAACACAGCAGACACTGCCCACAGTCAAACAAGCTTGATACATTTTAGATGTAAACCAAGAACCATTACAACAAAGATCTTCATTAGAAGCTGCTGGAACACAGCAGATACTGCCCACAGTCAAACAAGCTTGATACATTTTAGATGTAAACCAAGAACCATTACAACAAAGATCTTCATTAGAAGCTGCCGGAACACAGCAGAAACTGCCCACAGTCAAACAAGCTTGATGCCACACAGGAGGCTATGCATTTTTGCATTTTAACTGTCTGCGTAAACAACAACACATTTAACATACAGGTACATTTTGCTACTGAGACTTTTTTTGTGTGAGCCCGAAGCAATTTAAAGCCTGCTTGGTTGTGGACAGCTGCTTCTAATTTATTTAGCTAAGTGTCATTATAAAACCTTTCACACCACCAAATGATTAAAGTTTGCCGTCTGGATATTTTTGACCCAGCAGATTTGAACCAATTCATCATTTAACTTTTTTTGGATGTTTTTTATTTTTTTTATTTAGTCACAGAAAAAGAACAGTTGCAGAAATGCCTAAAATCCTAAGACTAGGGTTATGTAACTTAAATAACTGTGGAGGAAGTGTATGTATGTATGTGTGTGTGTGTGTGTGTGTACGCGCACACACACAGTGCCGCGTTGTTGGTCTTTCATAAGGAGCTCTGGAAGAAGAAAATGGTTTGCAGCTGCCGGGGAGTGTGTCTTGTTCTAACCGCACAGACGGTGACACCGGCTGAGTTCGCCAGAACTTCATGACCCTAAACATAGCCTCCAGTCCTTCCACACACGACTGCTTGAAGTTCAAGAGACCTCAAACCGAATGGGACTTTTTAATGTTCCGAACCCGTTCCAGTATGTCTGCAGGCCCACGGACTACATTTATAAAAGAAAAAAAGAACTACCTCTGGAATGCAACAATGCAATGCATTTCCTCACCAACACTAGTGAGGGTCCACAGAACCAATCAAACTGAAGTCGGAGAAGTCTTTAACGCTAGACCATGCTATCGGCCAGCCGAGCATCTTCACAGATGTTACTGGCTGATGGGATGGCCGAAGCCAGACACCGGATTAGCTCCCTGTTCAGGGTTTGTCTTTTTTGCGGCCAGTGTTTCCCGCTGGAGCCAAACCCACCGTGGAACTGGCCAGGATAAAGCGGTTGATAGAAATGAAATCAATCTTAAAGGCTGTGAACATACAGTACAGTGGATTCAGAAAGTATTCACTAAGTATATCACTTTGTGTTGTGGGTTTGGTTATGAATGGATATAATCGCTTTAAATATTAAAAACTAAAGCACTCACCCACCACGGCTGGTCCAGGTTTGATTCTCACTGATGGTGCACGATTGACCATGTCTGAGCAGTAGGATGGCCGAAGCCCTGCAATGGATTGGCACCCTGTCTTGGGTCTTCCTGCTCTGCGTCCAGTGTTTCCCAGTGGAAACAAACCTGATGCGTCCTTAACAAGAGGTTGATTTAAAAGAAAAGAAAAATCACAACTGAAATGTGTTGTTCACTAAAGAATTTGTAAATAGTATTATTTTTTATTATTAAAAAAAAATAAAACAAGCTGCAAAAGACAGTGGTTTGGTGTAGTTTGGAAAATCACACACCTGTCTATAAGGGCCGTTAATTTACAATATTAGGGGGGAAAAAACAAGCCACAAAGTCCAAGAACGTTCCTGTGGATCTCTGTGATCAAATTGTGCCTAAGCATAAATCCTGAAAATGAAAAATAAACCAATATTTAAGACTTTAAATCTCAGACTGGGGATTGTACACCTTTCAAGGCCAGTGACTCCAAGCATACAGCCAAAACAACACTGGAGTGGAGTGGGGCAAGTCCAAACTAAAGACTTAAACCACATAAAACATTTGTAGAGAGACCTAAAGGTGGCACTTTGCGGACACTGAACTGAAAATCAAGTCAGCTCTTCATTCCTACTGAAAAATGGTGATGGTAGTAATAAAAATTTATTCATTTATTTATTTATTTGTATTGATTGTTTTCTCTCTATTGGATATGTCCAAAAAGTATGTGGACAAGTCCTGATATTAGGTGTAAACTCAGTCCAGTCCAACAGCTAAATAGACTGAATAGCTTTGGAATAAACTGGAGCATCAATTCATAATTAGTGTCCAGGTACACAAATATTCTTTTGACTAAATGGGCACAAATTCCCAGATACATACTTTAAAGTCTTATGAAAAGCAAGAAGGTCCTGGGTTTGATCCCCAGGTGGGGTGGTCCGGGTCCTTTCTGTGTGGAGTTTGCATGTTCTCCCCATGTCCACATGGGTTTCCTCCGGGTGCTCCGGTTTCCTCCCACAGTCTAAAGACATGCAAGTGAGGTGAATTGGAGACACAAAATTGTTCATGACTGTGTTCGATATAAAATTGTGAACTGATGAACCTTGTGTGATGAGTGACTACCGTTCCTGTCATGAATGTAACCAAAAGTGTAAAACATGATGTTACAAATCCTAATAAATAAACAAATAAACATAAGAGTGGCTGTTCTTATAGCTGAACACACATAAATCACATAGAAGTCGCTCTCTTTTAATACCATTTGTTTTTGTAATGGGACGCCCAACAAGCTCACGTTCAGGTGTCGAAATACTGTTGGCCATATAGTGACCGACCGGTCGATAGCACCGCTGGGGATTCCAACCCTGGATCCATGCGTTAATGGGGCAGCATAATTGACCACTGTTTGATCTGGGCACGCCCTCACAGCATCTATACGAGATACGCTATTCTTTCTAAATTTTAACAGAGATTGTGTGTGTGTGTGTGTGTGTGTGTGCTGTACGCACCGCCTGGATACGAAATAGCTTGAGGTGATTCACTTAGCAATCGTACATCGGAAACACAAAGGTAAGCTTCAACAAGAAGGCATGTCATGCTAGGCATTTTGAGCTGTTAAAGGTAATAGATCACATCAGGTTCATTTACACATCACAGGGTACGAACGTAAGCAGAGTTGTTAACACTTTAGTTCCATGTGTGAAGAAATTAACACTGGGGAAGAAAAGACTGGAAAGACTGGTTCCACCATAGGTGGGCCCTCATGTTTGTTAGCTGTTACACAGCCGTAAATACAATAACTGGCCTAATAAATTTAACTACAGATTCAGACCTGCACTTAACTAGTGGTATTGGACATTGGGGTTTGAAGGCATCTTTTGTCTTACTTCAAAAATATCCATCCATCCTTCCAGATGTAGCAAATGTGGTAAAAGGTATTGCTCAGCAATCCAGTCATCTTCTAGCCAGCAATCTAAATAACAAATGACCAAATCTGATTGGTCTGTTTAAGCTCTAGTCAGTGACCAAAATTCGATTTGGCTAATTAACCTGGATAATAAGGGCCTTGTTACTGTGCAATGTAGCTTAGCTAGTCATAGTTATATAACCACAATGGTGCATGTGCTGGTTAAGCTGGAGATACCTACACTTAGGCAGTCATGATAGTAACCACCATAATGCCTCCCACTTCCCCATTCAGACACTTACAAAATTTATTTTAACTGGCAGATTTCCAAAATATAGAGACAGGAAGTCACTTTGGCCTCTCGGCCACATCCTCTACACCTAGTCCTAACCCCTTAGGTATGGCAGTTTTAATGTAGAAGAACTGACTATGGAATAAATCTTCAGTTGTAGTTGATTTAAGGTAGAACAACTGACGTTCAATTGTGTGCAGCGTTCGATCATGAGCAGATGACGTTTCTGACGTTAAGTCAACACATTATCTGTGAATTATGGCTGGAACGGTTTGGCAAACTCATAGTATCAGATATGTACAATCAAAACAATGTCTGACTGTCAAAACAAACCTGTGTGAAAACAAAGAAGGAAACCTTAAATATCTAGTCAACTATTTATCATAAGTAATTGCTTTTTGTTGGTTCAGAGTCCATCATGAAAACGCTAGACGGATGGCGGAAGCACAGCTTGGACAGTACGGCTGTACATCACTCGCAGTTACCTGACTGTTACCATCTGACTGTTTGTGTTATGTGAAAGAAAACTGTGGGTTGACACTCATAAAGAGGAAACCATGCAGACAACGTAAGACCATATAGTCTATTTCTGTACAAAGATAGTAATTAGTGCTGAGGATTGAACTTATGCAACTAAGACTGTGCATCACCAACACTGTCAGCTGTATCAACTGGCCATGTGAGGCCTGTAAAAAATGCAAGCAGGCAGAAGGGAAACTGATCTAGTCAATTAGCCAGTTTACTACCTAGGTAGTTTTTTAGTTAAATGGTAATGTTACGTACATAAAATCCCAGTAAGTATATAAGACTATTAATTTAATGCAGTAAGCAGTTAAACAGCAATTAAATTTCATATAATAAATATATTACCTAACTATAATAATACAAATATTTACAGCATTAAGCAGACGCTTTATCCAAAGCGACTTACAGAACTGTGACAGTATATTGTCTAGACCAGGGGTGTCAAACTCACGGCCCGCGGGCCAGATCCGGCCCGCGAGAGCTTAAACGACTGTACGATTGTTGTGATGGTTCGAGTCGTTACAGAGACGCGCTTATAATTTAATGCGCTCCTGCGCCTTTAAGAGACAACGTGACATCGTAGTCATGGCAACTAACTTTAACCTTCGCTAAGAAGCCATGTGACTTTTACGGCAAAAGAACGCGGGGTAGCGTAGTCAGTAATGTAAACAATAATAAATAAATACAAATAATTATATTGCAGTATAATACCCAAGCATCGTCTGTAAGTAGTGGCGTTTATATTCTCAGTTGTTAGTAAATGTTTAGTGAGTATATCACAGCGTTTTAGTTACAAATTTACCGTAATTAAATACTATTGTTACCGTTACTATAGCAATTAGTATCTTTACACACAATTTTAACTCGTTATTTTACGTTTGGTTAAATCTCATATTGTACCAGATGTAACACTTGACTACAGCTGTGTGCTTTTACTGTATTAAGTTCTTTATTGTTTTTATTGTTTGTATTTTTACTTCATTCTGGTGCACACAGTGTATCACACAGCTGGGAAGCAAATAAACCGACTGTATTTTGAAGGGAGCTGTCTGTCTGTCTGTCTGTCTGTCTGTCTAGCTGAGAAAGGGGGATAAACTATTAGTGAGGGCAGAATGATTGTCTTAAAAACACACTGTAAAATCCTAAATAAACTGCATCTTTCAAAATGCATGCTGATTTTGTGACCTGCAAAGTGACACATCCCGCCAGTAGATGATGTTACACATATTTACACATGATCCTAAAATGTACAAGAAGATAAGTAAGAAAATTAAGCAGAAGGAGGAAATTTAATGAAAGTGAAAACAAGTTTGTGCTTCAGGAAGAGAAAACGTTGCGTCTCTTGTGTTATGAGACTGTGTCTGTGGTAAAGTAGAACAACATAAATGCAGAATTCAGCCTCCAAGAAAAACAACAGACTGCAATCACAGCAGGATACGTTACAATCGGCCCTTTGAGGTCCACCATAATGCTGATGTGGCCCTCGGTGAAAATGAGTTTGACACCCCTGGTCTAGACGATTGCGGGTTAAGGGCCTTGCTCAAGGGCCCAACAGTGGCAACCTGGCAGTGGTGGGGCTTGAACCAGCAACCTTCTGATATTAGTCCAACACCTTAACCGCTTGGCTACAGCTGTCATGTATTAAATTACTACATTACTAACTATCTAATCCTAATAAAAGCACCATGTGGGTGGCAAAAGAATACAAATAAAGGAGCATTGTCCTTCGTACCAGCTAAGGCATTCTGTATGAATCAGCCACTGGCCGGTATAATGCCCAGCGACTTTAAGCATGTTCGGTGTGTGCCGTGCAGCCAGAAGAGATCGCCAAAGTGCCCAAGGAAATCGGGTACATCCAAATTAGAACAAATAAAAAAAATTCCAGTCTGGGAATTCCTCCACCAAAGTAGATGAAACTAGTTTTCAAGTCTAATTAACTCATTCGTAGTTATCAGTGTCGTCTGGGCTCTCATAAATACAAACTAAATACATACAAAAATGTAGCTAAACTGGAATGTTTTACAATATTGCTCCAGGGTCAGAAAGTCAAATAAAACTATATAATATGCTTTAAGAAGATTGTCTCTCATGTCTGTTTTACCCTATGGCCTTCAAACATGCATTTTATAGACTCATAAACAATGACTGACAGGATTCAACAGCTGCTCTTGGGCTTGGGCTTTTTTCCTCAGTATAGGCCAGGGGTGTCAAACTCACGGCCCGCGGGCCAGATCCGGCGAGAGCTTAAACGACTGTACGATTGTTGTGATGGTTCGAGTCGTTACAGAGACGCGCTTATAATTTAATGGGACACCTGCGCCTTTAAGTGCAACTGTTGACATCGTAGTCATGGCAACTAACTTTGACCTTCGCTGAGAAGCCATGTGACTTTTACGGCAAAAGAACGCGGGTAGTAATGTAAACAATAATAATAAATATAAATAATTATCTTGCAGTATAATACCCAAGCATTGTCTGTAAGTAGTGACGTTTATATTCTCAGTTGTTTGTAAATGTTTAGTGAGTATATCACAGCGTTTTAGTTACAAATTTACCGTAATTAAATACAATTGTTACCGTTACTATAGCAATTAGTATCTTTACACAAAATGCTAACTCGTTATTTTACGTTTGGTTAAATCTCATATTGTACCAGATGTAACACTTGACTACAGCTGTGTGCTTTTACTGTATTAAGTTCTTTATTGTTTTTATTGTTTGTATTTTTACTTCATTCTGGTGCACACAGTGTATCACACAGCTGGGACGCAAATAAAACCAACTGTATTTTGAAGAGAGCTGTCTGTCTGTCTGTCTGTCTGTCTGTCTGTCTGTCTGTCTAGCTGAGCAAGGGGGATAAACTATTAGCGAGGGCAGAACAATTGTCTTAAAGTACACTGTAAAATCCTACATTAACTGCATCTCTCAAAATGCATGCTGATTTTGTGACCTGCAAAGTGACACATCC
Source organism: Trichomycterus rosablanca (assembly GCF_030014385.1). Classification (NCBI taxonomy): domain Eukaryota; kingdom Metazoa; phylum Chordata; class Actinopteri; order Siluriformes; family Trichomycteridae; genus Trichomycterus; species Trichomycterus rosablanca. The sequence continues at coordinate 12,161,635 of NC_085996.1, read as the reverse complement.
CGCCAGTAGATGATGTTAAGAAATATTTACACATAATCCCAAAATGTACAAGAAGATAAGTAAGAAAATTAAGCAGAAGAAGGAAATTTAATGAAAGTGAAAACAAGTTTGTGCTTCAGGAAGAGAAAACGGTGTGTCTCTTGTGTTATGAGGCCGTGTCTGTGGTAAAGGAGGACAATATAAATGCAGCATTCAGCCTCCAAGAAAAACAACAGACTGCAATCACAGCAGGATACGTTACAATCGGCCCTTTGAGGGCCACAATAATGCTGATGTGGCCCTCGGTGAAAATGAGTTTGACACCCCTGGTATAGGCAAATGTGGAGTGTGGAATGTTTCATTTCCAAGTGTAGCATAACTAAGTTTTGCAAAATAATGGTTCTGACTGTTGAATATGTTTGTTTGTTTTTGTTGTTTTTTTACCTCAGAGTTATACAGCCTCAATTCACAAAAACTACATACAAATTAAAGGACATGTAGAACTATAAAAAGTACATCAATATTTATAAACATTCATACCTGTTATCTATGCAAAACATAGTTTAAAAAATTAAAAGTATCATATTTCTTCAATCACATCCACGAAGCTAATGTGGCTAAAATCTGCCATTTAATTTTCTTTCAGCGTTGAATCCTTCTACAACTGTTTGAACATTCAACCAATCAATTTACGGCAAGATGTGAAATCTGCCTAGCAACACAACCTAATTGGTCAAAGGGCGGTTTTTTGACCAGATAAGCCCGCCTCTTCTGAGCTGCATTCAAGACGCCTCAGAAACACTTACAGCTTCTAACTAAATTGATAATAAAAAGACATAGATAACAATTATTAAACCTTAGTTGTTTCACATAATATGTCTGTAAATATATAAAAATTCACTTTTTGGTAGATATCTAGTATTTAATTATAGTGTTTATAAATGACCCCCACAGGACCAATACAGAGCAGGTATTATTTAGGCGGTGGATCATTCTCAGCACTGCAGTGACACTGACATGGTGGTGGTGTGTTAGTGTGTGTTGTGCTGGTATGAGGAGTCTTTAAACACCTTACTGTCCCTGCTGGACTGAGAATAGTCCACCAACCAAAAATATATCCAGCCAACAGCGCCCCATAGGCAGCGTCCTGTGACCACTGATGAAGATCTCAAAAATGACCAACTTAAACAGCAGCAGTAGATGAGTAATGGTCTCTGACTTTACATCTACAAGGAGGACCAACCAGGTAGAGGTATCTAATAGAGTGGACAGTGAGTGGACACAGTATTTAAAAACTCCAGCAGCGCTGCTGTGTCTAATCCACTCATACCAAAACAACACACACTAACACACCACCACCATGTCAGTGTCACTGCAGTGCTGAGAATGCTCCAACACCCAAATAATACCTGCTCTGCGGTATTATTTGTGGGGGTCCTGACCGTTGAAGAACAGGGTGAACGCAGGTTAAAAAGGCATGTAGAGAAACAGATGGACTACAGTCAGTAATTGTAGAACTACAAAGTGCTTCTATATGGTAAGTGGAGCTGATAAAATGGACAGCGTGTGTAGAAACAAAGAGGTGGTTTTAATGTTATGGCTGATCGGTGTATGTGAATATAACAAATAAAGGCATTCTGTTCTATTGTGAGGCAGGTGGTTTGCCACTAATATCTCCACAAAGATTTTCTTAGATCATGGCATTCATCCTCAATCACTCATTGTCTGTTTTACCACTGCTTTATCCTGGTCAGAGTCACAGTGGGTCCAATTCATGTGCTTACTTTAATGTGTCTGCTTAACTTAACTGATGGTAATATTCAATAAAAGTAACATTTTGATTCTAGATTCAGATTCAATCTTAAACCAGCCTGGCTGTGTTTAATTAGCTAAATGTTCAAAAATAAATTTACTTAACTAGTTGATTAAGTAACTAAGGTCATTTTTACAAGAGTTATAAGGGTGTTAACCTTGGTCAGTAATATAAAATCACTTATGTAAGGTCAACAAAAAAAAACAATACACAGTAAAATAAATGCTAACTCTGTAGCAGCAGTATGTAGACAATTTATGTTCCAGAATTGTTACGAGACACGGTGATCTCGTGTAGTTTTGTATTCCCAGCTGTTATACCAACCGACTGGGTGGACTCAAAAGCAGAGCATAAGTCTCGCAGTTAGCGGGGTTTGAACCGAGATCGCTGGCGTGGATGCGCAGCGCTTATCCCCGTGCGCTATGGAGGAGTAATGAGTGCTTGTGACTGAGCGTTTATGAAGCGAAGGTCCGCTAGGCGGCGGATACTGAGATATTGCGGGATATGAATATACACACGAGGACTGAGTGTATGATAAAAGAAAAGAAACAAAAACGGGATAAAGTAAATGAGATCGGTGGCAAGCACGATCTGAGTAAGGAAAACACAAAACGTGCAGTCTCGATCCCCGGACGTCGGGGCGAGGGCCTGTCACTCTAACCGCTATGCTGCGGAACGAACTGAGAAAACTGAGACCTGAATCGCTTGATGAGGGAGTCGCCTACAAACAGGCGGGAAGCGAAACAAAGGAACTCAGAAAAACAAACAAAGGAGCGCAAACTCAGGAAAAGAAAACTAACAAACTACCCGCTGGCCGTCGGGTAGTTTGGCTGGAACTAAAAGGAACCTCAACGCTGGTGTGAGGGTTTTTTTAAAAGGAATAATATTCAACGTCTAACGTGGACACCCTGAATGGCGTTAAGGAAGGAAACAGAGAAAGGGTTTTTTGGGAAACCGTTCCCCGAGAGAGAGAGAGAAGAGGAAATGTCTTTTACGACGAAAACCCACAGAAAATTACCGGCGAGGTCTGGCAACAATGATTAACACAAGACTCTGCGCCGAGTGAGCCGTGCAAAGCCCTTTTAAGAAGTGCCGCCCAGGTGATGTCAATTAGCTTGACTCGCCCTAGGTGTAGCGCGCGATCGCCCCCTAGCGGTGGGCGGATGGCGGTGTCTTACAGTACTCCCCCCCCGAGGGGTGTCTCCTGACATCCCCAGGCCGGCTGCTCGATCTTGATTAAACGTCCGAATGAGTTCGGGGTCGAGGATTCGGGCTGCTGGTACCCAGGAGCGTTCCTCCGGGCCATATCCCTCCCAGTCTACCAGATATTGGACCCGATTTTGGACTCGTCGGGAGTCGAGTATCCTGTTAACTGTGTAGGCTGGGGAGCCGTCAACCATGCGAACAGGGGGGGGTTCCGGAGGACGCGTCCCAGGGGAGCACAGGTAAGGTTTGAGGCGGGAGACGTGAAAGGTTGGGTTGATCCTGAACGAGGGTGGGAGTTGCAACCTGTAAGAAACCGGGTTGATACGTCGGACTATTTTGAAGGGTCCCACGTACCGAGGTGCCAGTTTCTTCTTGCCTACTTTTAGAGGTAGGTCTTTGGCGCTTAGCCAGACTCTTTGGCCCGGGCGGAAGGTGCTCGCCAACCTCCTCTTACGATCTGCCGTGTTCTTTCTTGAGGCAGTTTTGTCTACTAGAACTGCCCGAGCGCGTCGCCAGGTGGATCTGCAGCGACGTACCATGCGGCCGGCTGAAGAGGTGGCCAAGTGAGTCTCCTGTTCGGGGAACAGGGGGGGTGGATAACCAAATTGGCACTCAAAGGGGGACATGCCCAAGGAAGAGTGCCAGAGAGTGTTGTGTGCGTATTCCGCCCACAATAGGTGATCAGCCCAGGTGGAGGGGCTGGTTGAAGCCAGACACCTCAGAGACTGTTCTAGATCTTGGTTCACCCTCTCAGTCTGCCCATTGGACTGGGGGTGAAAACCTGAGGAGAGGCTGACCGAAGCCCCTAAAGAGGCACAGAAAGCCTTCCAAAATTGGCTTGCGAACTGAGGGCCTCTGTCAGAAACCAGGTCTGTGGGGAGACCATGGTAGCGCACGACCTGTTGCAGGATAAGGTGGGCTGTTTCTCTGGCTGAGGGGAGTTTGGGCAAGCCTATGAACCTGGCGGCTTTGGAAAACCTGTCCACGACTACTAGAATTACAGACAGGCCCCTAGACTTGGGCAGGCCTGTAATAAAATCTAGGGACAGGTGCGACCAGGGACGATGGGGAATGGGCAAGGGGTGTAACAACCCTGGTGGCTTGGATCTGGGGTCCTTGTTACGCGCACAGGTTTCGCACGCGGAGACGAATTGTCGGACCTCCCGGGCCATATTAGGCCACCAGAACCGCCTCTGAATTAACATCAGAGTGCGGGTGGCTCCAGGGTGTCCTGAAATGAGGCTCTCGTGTCCCCATCGTAAAACCTGCGTTCGGGCAGACGTGGGGACATACAGGCAATGGGGAGGGGTTCCACCTGGGTCGGGTTCGGCAAGCAGAGCCCTCCTGACTACCTCCTCCACTCCCCAACGCAGTGGTGCCACGATGCATTCTGGAGGGAGGATGGATAGTGTTGGTCTAGGTGGTGGTTCCTCCCACTGCCTGGAAAGGGCGTCGGGTTTGGCATTCTTGGTGCCAGGTCGGTACGAGAGAGTGAAGTCAAAACGACTAAAAAATAACGTCCAGCGGGCTTGCCTGGGGTTTAGTCGTTTGGCTTCCTGAATGTAGGCAAGGTTTTTGTGGTCCGTCCAGACCAAGAACGGATGTTTGGCCCCCTCAAGCCAGTGCCTCCACTCTTCGAGCGCCATCTTGACCGCCAGGAGCTCTCTGTCCCCTACCCCATAATTGCGCTCCGTGGGGGTCAGTTGATGGGAGAAGTAGGCACAGGGATGGAGTTTTTTATCCACGCCTGAGCGTTGGGAAAGAATTGCCCCAACTCCTACCTCTGAGGCGTCGACCTCTACTAAAAAAGGAAGTTGGGGGTCAGGCAGGTGGAGGATGGGTGCCGAAATCAGTCTGCGCTTCAGTTCGTCGAATGCCTTTTGAGCTTCGTCTGTCCACTGAAATGGTCCTGGCCCTTTACGGGTAAGGGCCGTTAGAGGGGCTGCTATGGAGCCAAAGCCTCTAACAAACCGCCGATAGAAATTGGTAAAACCCAAAACTCGTTGGACCAGCTGGATGGAGGTTGGGCGTGGCCATTCAGCCACCGCCTTGAGTTTGGCGGGATCCATGGCCAGCCTGCCCTGGGAGACGACAAAACCTAAAAAGTGGACCTCAGGCACGTGGAACTGAGACTTCTCTAATTTAACAAAGAGGTGGTTCTCGAAAAGCAGCTGCAGGACTCTTCGTACATGGCCTACGTGTTCTTTCACAGATTTGCTGAAGATGAGAATGTCATCCAGATATACAAAAGCGTAGCGACCAAGGGTCTCTCGGAGGACCTCGTGGATCAGGCGCTGGAAGACGGCTGGTGCATTCATCAACCCAAAGGGCATGACTAGATACTCATAGAGGCCGGTCGGGGTGATGAATGCTGTCTTCCACTCGTCGCCTGGTCTAACGCGCACGAGGTTGTAGGCACTGCGAAGGTCTAGCTTAGTAAACACAGACGCTTGCTGTAGTGTCTCAAAGGCCGACGTCATAAGGGGTAAGGGATATCGGTCTTTGACTGTGATCTTATTGAGGCCCCTGTAGTCGATGCAAGGTCTTAGACCCCCATCCTTTTTCCCTACGAAAAAGAAACCTGCTCCCGCGGGAGAGGAGGAAGGCCGGATAAAGCCTTGGGCTAAGGCTTCTTGAATATACTTATCCATGGCTGCTCTCTCGGGTCCAGAGAGGGAGAAAAGGCGCCCCCTAGGGGGAGATGTGCCGGGAAGTAGGTCGATAGCGCAGTCAAATGAGCGATGGGGGGGTAGCACCTCCGTTTTGCGTTTGCTAAAGACCTGCTGGAGGTCATGGTAGGCCCCCGGAACCTTGCTCAAATCGACCGGCTCAGGAGGGCGGTTGCCAGGGTTACCCCTGGGAGCCAAACAGGAGTCCCGACAATATGAACCCCAGTGTCGGACGGATTTGGAGAGCCAGTCGATTTGCGGGTTGTGCCTGACCAACCAGGGAAACCCCAAGATGATCGGCAAATCCGGTGCTTGCGTCAGAAAAAATGAAAGCGATTCCGAATGTTGACCCACACTCACAGTAATGGGTTTGGTCTGTCTTTTAATGGACCCGGACCGGAGTGGAAATCCATCGATGGCCGCCACCGGCAGTGGTGTCACCAAAGGTTCCATAGGCAGTCCGAGTTCAAGGGCCATCGAAAGGTCCATGAAATTACCTGCAGCCCCAGAATCTACAAAGGCCTGCAGCCTTTTTTCAGTGTGTGAATTTTCCCAACTCAACGTGACAGGGAGGAATAACCCACTGGACTTGGGACCTAAAACTGGGCCTACCCTGGGGCCCCCTACCGGGGGTAGGCCTGGCTTTTTACTGGCCTGACTGGGCATTTAGCCAGTTTGTGAGTCACATCCCCGCAGTACATACACCGCCCCCCTTGGCGGCGCTGTTCCGCCTCTTGCGGGGTCAGGTGAGCACGCCCGATCTGCATCGGCTCGCCCCCTTCAGCCAAATCTGTTAGTCGGGGACGGACCGGAGGCTCCACTGGGGCCAGGGTTCGTAAGGTTTTCTTACTGGTTCGCCGGCGTTCTCGTAAGCGATTGTCAAGTCTGGTAGTGACCTCATACAGGTCCTCCAAACTGGTGGGAGCGTCTCTGGTAGCCAAGAGGTCTTTAAGCTCCTCATTAAGCCCCTGTTGGTAAACGGCCATCAGAGCTTCCGGGTTCCACCCACTCTCCGCTGCCCAAGTGCGGAAGGAGATGGTATAGTCGGCGACCGAAAGTGAACCCTGCCGGGCGTTCAAAAGTGCCGAGGCTGCTTCGGCACCCCGTACCGGACTGTCGAAGGTCCGTTTCATAGCTGCGGTAAAATCCGCCACGGTACTGCAGTCCGGAGACTTGCTTTCCCACAGGGCGGTAGCCCAGATTAATGCCCTGTCCGAAAGGAGCGAGATCATATAGGCGACCTTAGCTCCTTCAGTGGGGAACCGAGCGGGTGCTAGCTGGAACGTCAGCGAACACTGAAGCAGGAATCCCCTGCATGCCCCTGGTTCACCACTGAACCGCACAGGGGCTGGTAGCATGACGTCCTGCACAGAGGCGGGTGGTTGAGCAGTGGAGACAGAAGGAGTCTCTTCCTTGGGTGGGGAAGTTAACTGTTGGACTACCAACGTTAACTCCTGCATGCGTTGGGCAAATTGGGTAAGCGCCTCCTCATGCTCCCCTAAGCGGGTCCCCTGGTTTACAATAGCCTGCTTTAAAGCTTTATTCTCTACTGAGTCCATGCTGGCAGAGTCTTACTGTTACGAGACACGGTGATCTCGTGTAGTTTTGTATTCCCAGCTGTTATACCAACCGACTGGGTGGACTCAAAAGCAGAGCATAAGTCTCGCAGTTAGCGGGGTTTGAACCGGGATCGCTGGCGTGGATGCGCAGCGCTTATCCCCGTGCGCTATGGAGGAGTAATGAGTGCTTGTGACTGAGCGTTTATGAAGCGAAGGTCCGCTAGGCGGCGGATACTGAGATATTGCGGGATATGAATATACACACGAGGACTGAGTGTATGATAAAAGAAAAGAAACAAAAACGGGATAAAGTAAATGAGATCGGTGGCAAGCACGATCTGAGTAAGGAAAACACAAAACGTGCAGTCTCGATCCCCGGACGTCGGGGCGAGGGCCTGTCACTCTAACCGCTATGCTGCGGAACGAACTGAGAAAACTGCGACCTGAATCGCTTGATGAGGGAGTCGCCTACAAACAGGCGGGAAGCGAAACAAAGGAACTCAGAAAAACAAACAAAGGAGCGCAAACTCAGGAAAAGAAAACTAACAAACTACCCGCTGGCCGTCGGGTAGTTTGGCTGGAACTAAAAGGAACCTCAACGCTGGTGTGAGGGTTTTTTTAAAAGGAATAATATTCAACGTCTAACGTGGACACCCTGAATGGCGTTAAGGAAGGAAACAGAGAAAGGGTTTTTTGGGAAACCGTTCCCCGAGAGAGAGAGAGAAGAGGAAATGTCTTTTACGACGAAAACCCACAGAAAATTACCGGCGAGGTCTGGCAACAATGATTAACACAAGACTCTGCGCCGAGTGAGCCGTGCAAAGCCCTTTTAAGAAGTGCCGCCCAGGTGATGTCAATTAGCTTGACTCGCCCTAGGTGTAGCGCGCGATCGCCCCCTAGCGGTGGGCGGATGGCGGTGTCTTACAAGAATAACTTCTGTGAACTATCGCGGGTCCCTAAAGACACAATTTAACAAGTTTAACAACCCCTACAAAGACCTGATCTCAAGCCCATTAAGTACCTTCAGAATAAATTGGGACGGTTTGTACCAGCCACGCCTTCTTTCTCACACCTTGCAAATGCTCTTTTAACTGATTGGGATCAGCTCACAGATGCCCTCCATAATCCTGTCAAAAGCCTTCCTAAGATAGTGGAGGCTATTATGTCCGCAAAAGAGGGTCAACTCCATATAAATACCCCTGGTTTTAAATGGGATCTCCAACAAACTCATGGTCAGGCACTCACATACTTGTGGTCATATAGATGTGTGGGTGAGTGATTGGGTGAATTAATAGGAAGACATGATGGATGAAGAATGAATAAATAAATAAATAAATAAATGAACGAGGGTTTAAAAGCATTGCAGTTCTTTGATGTTTTACATAGCCGAAGCAGAACAGAAGAGTACATCACTTCTCCTGCAGGCCTAACGTTTACAAAGTAAATTAAACTGTCAGTCTACAATCCAGGTAAAGGTGCACTGTGCATACACATTCACATACACACTACAGATGGCAACTGATTTTTCAAAGCTATGGAAGTCTTTTTCCATGTATTTGGTCCCTCTGTGCTGCCTCTACTAGGAAGTACTGTATGTCCAATGGAATCTGAAAAGTATCTGCAAGGATTCATTACCATTCAATCTAAAGAGTACTAATGAGGTTGGGAGCTGATGATGAGCAGTAAGGCCTGGCTGGCAGTTGGAGTACTGTTTGAGTACGAATGCATTGGATTGGATTGAGGCCAGTCACCTTTAGAAACTACAACAGTTGGCATCCTAACACAAATGATTACAGAACTTGAAGCATTTGTCTCTGTCAATGTGTATCATGTTCTACCTAACTTTTTTGAAGCCATAGAATTAGGAATATGTGTATATATACAAAAAATTATAATAAAACAGCAACACTGACATGGTGGTGGTGTGTTAGTGTGTGTTGTGCTGGTATGAGTGGATAAGACACAGCAGCTTTGATGGAGTTTTTACACACCTCACTGTCCCTGCTGGACTGAGAATAGTCCACCAACCAAAAATATATCCAGCCAGTATCGCCCCATAGGCAGCGTCCTGTGACAACTGATGAAGGTCTATAAGATGACCAACTCAAACAGCAGCAATAGATGAGTGATCGTCTCTGACTTTACATCTACAAGGTGGACCAACTAGGTAAGAGTGTCTAATAGATTGGACAGTGAGTGGTCACGGTATTTAAAAACTCCAGCAGCGCTGCTGTGTCTGATCCACTCATACCAGCACAACACACACTAACACACCACCACCCTGTCAGTGTCACAGCAGAGCTGAGATTGATACACCACCTAAATAATACCTGCTCTGTGGGGGTCCTGACCATTGAATAGCAGGTTGAAAGCAGGCTAAAAAAGTATGCAGAGGAACAAATGGACTACAGTCAGTAATTGTAGAACTACAAAGTGCTTCTATATGGTAGGTGGAGCTGATAAAATGGACAGTGAGTGTAGCAGGAGGTGGTTTTAATGTTATGGCTGATCTGTATATATATATACAGATATATATGTGTGTTTACAAATAATTTGCTGCCTGTTTTATTTACGTTTCTCTTTCTGTCCCAACTTTTTTGGAAATGTGGTTAACTCTGATTGCTCACTCTTTGTTTTCTAGGTAAAAAAGGTTAAAGATCCTCCAGTTTGGTGATGACAGCAAAAACAGAAAGTAGGATAAAGAGGGCGGAGAGCAGGGTGGGGGTCCTTGTAAACGCTGCAGTTTTAAACTGCGCCCACATTAAACCGAATACTCAGAATTTACTTAATGAGAGGTCTCCCTCCCTCCCACTCTCTCTCTCGTACTCACTCTCTCTGTCGTTTCCATGCCCATGGGTGATATTGTCGAATAGTCTTTGATCTAGAGCCAAAACCTACAAAGAACACACCAGAGACAAGAGAATGAAGAAAAAGAGAGGGTTGAGGAGAGAAAGGAGAAGGAGGTGGAGGCATTTCAGTTACAGTAAGTCTTTAAAAGACTCCTTCCCTAAGGGAGCGCGGTCGCCCAGAGCCTCGGAGAACGGAGACACCAGCGTGATTCACTATTAGGCAGCAGGCAGCTGTTTGAATGAAACCACAGCAACCGTTCTGTGATTCATTACTCTCTAAGCAGTCAGAGACCATTAGAGATTAGATTAGATCTGATATCATTATCTACATGAAGCAGAAATTAGTTAAACGAGGCAGTGGCATAGAGTCCATTTGTGGGCTTGGAGGCTGGTTTTCGGATAAACAGTCAAGAACAAAAATACATGTACACTATATGGCCAAACATTTAGTTGGCACCCCCAGCATGAGCACAAAGTGAGTTCCAAGATGTCTTTTGACCTGGGATGAATTGGAATGTCAGACCTTTTCACCAGGACACCTATCCTCAAACCCGACATGAGACTCAATGGGCTTAAATTCCCACACATACACACTTTAAAAATCTTGTTAAAAGCCTTACCTAGGGATTGGAGACTGTTATAACTGCAACTCCATATTAATGCCAATGGTTTTAAATGGTATGTGCAACAAGTATAGCACCCAAAACCTGAAGCCACACTGTGTAGCTGTGTGTCAAAGATGTCAAGGATTTTTCTGAATCTGTGTACAATGTTATGGACTCTAGGTGGTGAACGACTCAATGATGCATTGAAAAATGTTCTTAAACTGTTGGAATGTGTTCTCACTGTTCTTACAAAGTCGTAAACATTAACCCATCCTTGCTCACAAATGACTAATACTTTATTTTTCCTTTTATCATTTGCATTTTCGGCATTTAGCAGACACTTTTATCCAAAACTTACCACAATTAAAGGTTAAGGGCCTTAATGCCAACAGTGGCAACCTGGCAGTGGTGGGGCTTGAACCAGCGACCTTCCGACTACTAGTACCTTAACCGCTAGGCTGCAACTGCCCTTTATATCCTTATAATGATAACAATACCTGAATACCTGGTGTGTGGAAAGTTCTACTTATTTCACAACATTCCCTGTCTTATATTGTCTTGTCCCAACTTTTTTTGAATGTGTGTTTCAGTCAGGCTTAGAAATTAGCTTATATTAACAAAAGTAAAACATTTCTCTTCTTTGTACCATTCTTTATTAAATAATTAATTGAATAATGTGCAATGCTTGTCACTTTACCATTTTACTATTTAATATTTACTATTTGATATTTAATTTCTATTGATCTGGGATGAATTGGATTAAGGGTTGGAGACTTAAAACTGCAACTCCATATTAATGCCAATGGTTTTAAATAGTATGTGCAACAAGTCTGGTTTAGTATAGCACCTGAAACATGAAGCCACGCTGTGTAGCTGTGTGCAGAATATGGCTTGGTATTGTCTTGTTAAAACAAACAGGGATTTCTCTGAAAAACATGTCATAGATTTCTCTGAATCTGTTTACAATGTTATGGACTGTAGATGGTGAAGTTCTTACTATTTTTCAATAATGCATTAATAAATGTTGTTCTTAAACTATTGGAATGTGTTCTCACTGTTCTTACAAAGTTGTAAACCTTAACTCATCCTTGCTTGTAAATGACTTTGAATGATTTATCCTCATAATATATAAGAATGTGTTGCAGGCATACAATTAGAAATTAGCTTATATTAACAAAAGTAAAACATTTCCAACCATCCATCCATCCATCCATCCATCCATCCATCCATCCATCCAACTATCTATCTATCTATCTATCTATCTATCTATCTATCTATCTATCTATCTATCTATCTATCTATCTATCTATCTATCTATCTATCTATCTATCTATCTATCTATTTATCCATCTATGTATCCATCCATCCATCCATCCATCTATCCTTCTATCCATCTTAATTTAATTGAATTTAATCTTAGTTTAATTTGCATTTACTTACTAACTCAATAAATAAAGATTTAAGTAGACATGATGATTTTGCTCAACACCTGTAAGAAGTTTGACCCTGTTTCTTCTGTAAACATACAGGCTTCCTTAAGGTAGTCCTTGCACCCAGTTTAGGTCAAAAGGTTACTCTAAATTTCCCCTAAATGTGAGTGAGTACATGTGAAAGCATGGGATTTCTTTTGATGGACCATCACTCTGTCCAGATGTATTCAGTCTTGCGCTCAGTCTTTCTAGTCAGGCTCCAGACCTTCCACAACCCTGATCAGGACAGAGTGGCTAACGAACATGAATGAATGATTAAACATAATCCAACTGTACTGTAAACCCTCAAATCATTTTGAATTTAAGCTCAGTGGGACCACCCGAGCAAAGATTCCACATCTGATCCACTCATTATTATGGCTTGTCATAGCTGCCGAGTCTTCTTTGAGGTGTTGAAAAGGCCGATTTAGCGCTGAAAGAGCATTTCTTTACTGCTCTAACCCGCCTCATCATTCTATGTCTGGAGGGTGACCCTAAACCCAGCGTGAACTCTGACCTCGGCCCTGTACCTTTTTTTAGCTACCTTTTTAGAGTGCTAGAAACCAGCCCACGGGGGAAAGGTTCACACTCATCCATCTGGTGCTGTACTTCTGAGATCCATCTGTTTTGCTTTCTGGATGTTCCCAAAGGCTTCTAAGGGATGTCTTTTTTACTCACTCACCAGAGAACCTCTCATTCATTGTTAGGAGTAAGTTATAGTGGAATACACATGATGAGAAATGTTGACTAATTATTAATAATAAACTGTGGTTGGTCGACAGAAAAGTAGAATTAAGACAGGAAAACTCTGGCTACAATTACCAAAGATGAATTGATTGATTGGTAAAAATAGAAGCAACATTTGATGAACATTTTGTCATGTTAAGCTTTAGGGTGGATCTGTTATGTTTTGGAATTGTGTGGCAGCCAATGGCCCTGGAAACATTAATTAATAGGTGAGCTTACAGCTTCTTGTGTATTAAATAATCAATTGCTTGGTTTGATTGGTCCAAGTAAGTCTAAGAACAACATACACTGTTTCTAAACTCACTGTCCATTTTATCAGCTCTACTTACAATACAGAGGCACTTTGTAGTTCTACAATTACTGACTGTAGTCCATCTGTTTCTTTACTTTTTAGCCTGCTTTCACCCTGTTCTTCAACAGAGCAGGTATTATTCAGGTGGTGGATCATGCAGTACAATGACATGGTGGTTGTGTGTTAGTGTGTGTTGTGCTGGTATGAGTGGATCAGACACAGCAGCGCTGCTGAAGTTTTTAAATACCGTGTTCACTCACTGTCCACTCTATTAGACATTCCTACCTAGTTGGTCCACCTTGTAGATGTAAAGTCAGAGATGATCGCTCATCTATTGCTGCTGTTTGAGTCGGTCATCTTCTAGACCTTCATCAGTGGTCACAGGACGCTGCCCATGAGGTGCTGTTGGCTGGATATTTTTGGTTGGTGGACTATTCTCAGTCCAGCAGTAACTGTGTCTGATCCACTCATACCAACACAACACACACTAACACACCACCACCATGTCAGTGTCACTGCAGTGCTGAGAATGACCCACCACCCAAACAATACCTGTTCTGTAGTGGTCCTGTGGGGGTCCTGACCATTGACGAACAGCATGAAAAGGGGCTAACAAAGCATGCAGAGAAACAGATGGACTACAGTCAGTAATTGTAGAACTACAAAGTGCTTCTATGTGGTAAGTGGAGCTGATGGTTTTAGTGTTATGGCTGATCATTGTAAAAGAAGAATCTGAGGGGAAAAAACAAGTAAAATCTGTAAAGAACCAAACCTTGAATGGTATACCATGACGTTTGGCTTTTAGGTTAAAAGCAATCCCAGAGAGTGGAATGCAATCAGAAAGCATTACCCAGATTGTGTAATTGTTTAGATTATGTTTAATTATATGTTTAATCAGGATTTTCTGTAATCCGAACCAACTTTCAAAGTGACCTTTTTAACCCTGCTCACTGACCTGTTCCCTACCTCATTCCTGCTGAGGTATAGTGAACTGCCGTCCTCCCTAAGCTAATTCACTGTCGTCTTTCAGCATTCTCAGAGCTTTTTAACATTGAAACGTCGCCGTCTGCATTCGATCCCTCCAGCTGTCAGCCCCTGGATCAAGCTAAATTTATTGGGCCACGTCAACTTTTACTTGAAAAGAGGTTCTGTTGAACAGACAGCTCTCGGCATAGACTGAAAACTATCGACAATTCATTGTAATTAAATAATTCATTATAAGAGGTGTGTTTTATTAAGTTGGTAAGCTGGGGGTCCATCTTACTGTACAAATTTTGAACTGATTTGTAAAATGTATCACAAAGAAGCTTTGTCAGTGAGCAACTGATCACAAAGCCCTAAAGTGGCTCTGTATTTTAAACCAATTACATTTGAGGTTTTAGGTAGAGGAACAATATTTACACTCCTAAACCTTAATAGTTACACTCTTAAACTTTTAGGTTTTACATTTTGTGTGGCATTGCCTGCACAAACATGACACGCATCAAAGATTCATCCTGAGTAAACCTGAGTGACCTCACCACAAAAGTCAATATTTAAAGTAAACATCTTTGGATATGATGTAGAGTGATATAGTGAACATGGAACTCACATATGGCCACAATTATTAAAGGTGTGTTTGGAGAAAGTATTGGAGAAAGGAACAGGGCAGTTGTAGCCTAGTGGTTAAGGTACTGTAATCGAAAGGTCACTGGTTCAAGTCCCACCACTGCCAGGTTGCCACTGATGGGTCCTTAAGCAAGACCCTAAACCCTTAATTGCTTAGACAATATACTGCCACAGTAGTCGGGCGGCACGGTGGCTCGGTGAATAGCAATGTTGCCTCACAGCAAGAAGGTCCTGGGTTTGATCCCCAGACGGGGCAGTCCGGGTCCTTTGCATGTTCTCCCCGTGTCTGCTCCGGTTCCCTCCCACAGTCCAAAACATGCAGTCAGGTTAATTGGAGACACTGAATTACCCAATAGGTGAATGGGTGTGTGTATGTGTGTCTGCCCTGTGATGGACGCCCACTGAAAAGCTTGGATAGGCTCCAGCACCATCACCCCACAATATGACACAATGACATTGAATCATGAAGCATAACAGAGGCTGGCTTTGACAACAAGACTAATTCAAACCATACTGCACAATTTACCATGAACTACCAAGAATGTCAAGCAGAAGCTTCTGGATTGACCCATACAGTCACACTACTTAGGCATCTCATGAACATGACTGAAAATCTCAGAGATATTTTTGTCAATATGAATATAAGACGGTCAAGAAGGTTTTAGATATTTCGCTAGCACACCAGTGCTGGGATTCTGAACTCTCTGAGTCGGCTGGGCACCCCTTAGCAGGCACAATTGGCAGTGCCTGTAGCAAATAAAAGTCTGCTGGGTGGGAAAAGACTGGACTAAAAAGAAGATGATGACGCCTGTACAGAAGTGGAGGAATGCAGAGATCAGTATGTGACTCTACATGAGCGAGACTGGCCCAATCCACTAAAGTGTGGGCGAATACTGGTCAAAGGGAGAGTGATCGGGGTCCCCAGCAGCAGGAGACGCTAAATTGGGACAAAAAATTGGGAGAAACATCATATCAATTATATATAGAATATAAATTAAAAGCTTTGTGACAGCAATTTGGGGACGGCCCTTTCCTATTACTGCATGACCATTAACCTGTCCACAAAAGCATGGTTTTAACAGTTTGGTGTGGCCTGCACAGAACCCTAACTTCAACCCTACTGAACCACCTTGGGATGAATTAGAACACTGACCACAAGCCAGGCCGCCTTGCCCAACAAACCTTAAAATTTTGTGGACGGCCTTTCAAGGATGGAGTCTGTAATAAATCTGTGATTATTTTACAATGATGAAATGTCCAGTGTTAACTCTTTAACTCTTCACACACACACACACACACACACACACACACAGCACGGACAACTCAATACCCAGGCTCTGATTTCACCTATAACCTACAAGAAGCTTCTTCGTCTGGCTGTGTCAGAATTGAGGGGGTCGCCTGGCGCCTGATAGTGAACAGCTGTGTCTGCTCCCTAAACAGCAGCTCCTGTACCTCACTCGACAGCAAGTAGCCAGCGCTAATGCTAACTTTAAAGCCATGCTAACCCCGTGGGGTAAGCTGATACTTCCACTCAGCGTGGGGAGGGTTGGGGTAGGGGGGTGTAGGGAAGCTAAGATAAAGATCTAATCTAATCTGGGGGAAAAACACCTAATTGCATGTAGGACTTTAAAATAGTGGATAGTTTTTACATTTGTGATTGCAGGATGGTTAGAATATTGGGGTATGATGTTACTGTTAGTGTTGCACAGCTCCAGCAACCCATGTTCTAACAAGACCTTATTTTACTCTGGCATGCAATTCCAGTAATGGTATGTAATTGGTGCATGGGCTTTATTTAGATACTTTACTTTCTTACTACATCTTGAAATCATACCAGTAGGTGGATTGGACTTTAAATATTATTTTGTTATTTTGTTTAATAAAATGAAACTTTGTTTCTGAACATACACCGATCAGCAATAACATTAAAACCACCCCCTTGTTTCTACACTCACTGTCCATTTTATCAGCTTCACTTATCATATAGAAGCACTTTGTAGTTCTACAATTACTGACTGTAGTCCATCTGTTTCTCTGCATATTTTTTTAGCCTGCTTTCACCCTGTTCTTCAATGGTCAGGACCCCCACAGGACCACCACAGAGCAGGTATTATTTGGGTGTTGGATCATTCTCAGTACTGCAGTGACACTGACATGGAGGTGGTGTGTTAGTGTGTGTTGTGCCGGTATGAGTGGATCAGACACAGCAGCGCTGCTGGCGTTTTTAAATACCGTGTCCACTCACTGTCCACTCTATTAGACACTCCTACCTAGTTGGTCCTCCTTGTAGATGTAAAGTCAGAGACGATCGCTCATCTATTGCTGCTGTTTGAGTTGGTCATCTTCTAGACCTTCAGCAGTGGTCACAGGACGCTGCCACTGGGGCGCTGTTGGCTGGATGTTTTTGATTGGTGTACTATTCTCAGTCTAGCAGGGACAGTGAGGTGTTTAAAAACTCCAGCAGCGCTGCTGATCTGATCCACTCATACCAACACAACACACACTAACACACCACCACCATGTCAGTGCAGTGCTGAGAATGATTTACCACCTAAATAATACCTGCTCTGTGGTGGTAGTGTCTTCAAGAGGTTTCCTATACCTACAGTATATGGATTTACATGACGTTTGACATAACATGCAGAAGGATGTATGTCACATCTACATGTGAGTGACTGCTCAGTGACGAATTACAGTCCTCCCAGTGCCCCTTATTTCTGGGAGGCACCGGATCCACTTCAACCCTGACCAGGATGTTACAGTTAGTGAAAAAATACAATATTTGTTTGTTTGTTTATTAGGATTTTACCGTCATGTTTTACACTTTGGTTACATTCATGACAGGAATGGACAATTTAGTGCCTCCAATTCACCTCACTTGCATGTCTTTGGACTGTGGGAGGAAACTGGAGCACCCAGAGGGGAGAACAGGCAATCTCCACACACAAAGGACCGGGACCACCCCACCTGGGGATTGAACCCAGGACCTTCCTGCTGTGAAGCAACAGTACTACCCACTTAGCCACCGTGCCGCCCGATAAAATACAATACCTATAATCAAAGTGTGAGGTACCATGTAATGGACCGGTGCACCATCCAGGGTGTTATTTCCACTCTCTGCTTAAGGTTAAGGTGGGCCCTTGACCCACCGCAGCCCTGATCAGGATAAAGAAAGTCCTGAAAGTAAATGGAACGAGTGAGAATGGAATGTACGAATGTGAGAAGTAATTAGAGACTTTTATGAAAGCAATTATAAATTTGTGCAAGATATGCAACTAGTCATATGTTTTTATGTGTGTGAAGGTGAGAAATGGTATGCTGACTGAGCACACAGACTTAGTGAAAGGATATTAGCACTGATGACTCAGGAGGCAATTAGCTTATGCAAGACTGTCAAACCCAGTTTAAGTTACTCAATCTCTTTGTCTAAGGGAAAGAGCATTCCAAGTCATTGGAATTTAATCTTTCTTCTTTCTTCTTGTTTTCTCTTGGCAGGTGATGACAAGTGAAAGTCTAAAGACTGTAAAAAAAAAGTAATAATCATAATTTAAATACATATTATCCATTAATATCCTGTCACATTTTTTCATCAAAAGCACATCAATTTCCAGTGTTAACTGACTTTATATTTATATTTATATTTATAGACTTTATATTTATATGAGCAATAACTTAGTAATGGGTAATAACTTAGTAATGAGCAATAACTTAGTAATGGGTAATAACGTAGTAATGGGCTTTGGAAATACCTTAGTGATGGGTAATAACTTAGTAATGAGTAATAACAATAATAGGCTTTGGAAATAACTTAGTGATGGGTACTAACTTAGTAATGAGTAATAACAATAATAGGCTTTGGAAATATTTTAGTGATGGGTACTAACTTAGTAATGAGTAATAACTTAGTAATGGGCTTTGGAAATAACTTAGTGATGGGTAATAACTTAGTAATGAGCAATGACTTAGTAATGGGCTTTGGAAATAACTTAGTGATGGGTAATAACAATAATAGGCTTTGGAAATACCCCAGTGATGGGTAATAACTTAGTAATGAGTAATAACGTAGTAATGGGCTTTGGAAATAACTTAGTGATGGGTAATAACTTAGTAATGGGCAATAACTTAGTAATGAGCAATAACTTAGTAATGGGCTTTGAAAATAACTTAGTGATGGGTAATAACTTAGTAATGGGTAATAACTTAGTAATGAGCAATAACTTAGTAATGGCTTTGGAAATAACTTAGTGATGGGTAATAACTTAGTAATGGGTAATAACTTAGTGATGGTAATAACTTAGTAATGGGCTTTGGAAATAACTTAGGGATGGGTAATAACTTAGTGATGGTAATAACTTAGTAATGGTAATAACTTAGTGATGGTAATAACTTAGAAATGAGCTTTGGAAATAACTTAGTGATAGGTAATAACTAAGTGATGGGTAATAACTTAGTAATGGTAATAACTTAGTGATGGTAATAACTTAGTAATGGGTTTTGGAAATAACTTAATGATGGGTAATAACTTAGTAATGGGCTTTGGAAATAACTTAGTGATGGGTAATAACTTAGTAATGGGCAATAACTTAGTAATGAGCAATAACTTAGTAATGGCTTTGGAAATAACTTAGTGATGGGTAATAACTTAGTAATGGGTAATAACTTAGTGATGGTAATAACTTAGTAATGGTAATAACTTAGTAATGGGCTTTGGAAATAACTTAGTGATGGGTAATAACTTAGTGATGGGTAATAACTTAGTAATGGTAATAACTTAGTGATGGTAATAACTTAGTAGTGGGCTTTGGCAATAACTTAGTGATGGGTAATAACTTAGTGATGGGTAATAACTTAGTAATGGGCTTTGGAAATAACTTAGTAATGGTAATAACTTAGTGATGATAATAACTTACTAATGGGCTTTGGAAATAACTTAGTGATGGTAATAACTTAGTGATGGGTAATAACTTAGTGATGGTAATAACTTAGAAATGGGCTTTGGAAATAACTTAGTGATGGGTAATAACTAAGTAATGGGTAATAACTTAGTAATGGTAATAACATAGTGATGGTAATAACTTAGTAATCGGCTTTGGAAATAACTTAGTGATGGGTAATAACTAAGTGATGGGTAATAACTTAGTGATGGTAATGTAATAACTTAGTAATGGGCTTTGGAAATAACTTAGTGATGGGTAATAACTAAGTGATGGGTAATCACTTAGTAATGGTAATAACTTAGTGATGGTAATAACTTAGTAATGGGCTTTGGAAATAACTTAGTGATGTAATAACTTAGTAATGGGCTTTGGAAATAACTTAGTGATGGGTAATAACTTAGTAATGGTAATAACTTAGTGATGGGCTTTGGAAATAACTTAGTGATGGTAATAACTTAGTGATGGGTAATAACTTAGTGATGGGTAATAACTTAGTAATGGTAATAACTTAGTGATGGTAATAACTTAGTGATGGAAATAACTTAGTGATGGGTAATAACTGGGCTACCAGGTGCATATTAATGCTCATGATTTTTAAATGAAAACTTCCGTCACATATGAGCGTATCAGAAGTTGTTTTTGCACCGTGTTCATGCGCTACTGTGCTTAGTGAATTATTACTGGCATTCAGATTTGCTTTTGAAAGAATTACCGCTCTCTGCTGCCTTTGTTGACAGTGTAAACAGTGCAGACCTAAACAGACTGAAAGTCGCAGCTGGAACGGGCTTTATTTGAACACACACAGTCATACGCACACGCACAAACATGCCACTGTAATTACAAAGAAAACTCAGCAGACTGTCTATCTCAAGGGCTGCCTAGCAAACAAACAATCACATGGTCGCACATAAAGCATGAGCATACGAACCCGGCCGCAGTGTGGTTTGAGTTTGTATGAGTGTGTGTGGGATGCGGTGTAGGCCTCGCTCTGGCCTTTTAGAGGCCCTAAGCAATTGTAAGACCTAGACATTGTAACCAGTTAAAAACCAGTACTAAGTTTTTGTGGCAGTAAAACAACTATTAAAATAACATTGTACCTGTTTCTCTGTACTCCAAATAAATATTTGATAAATAATAAATAAATAAATGCCACATGACCCACAGTACAGAAACAGTAAATAAAACATGTGCTGAACATATATTATATTGTTATATTACTTATAACAATTCAATCATTCATTCATTGTCTGTTTACCACCGCTTTATCCTATTCAGGGTCACGGTGGGTGCGATTCACTGGACAAAAGGCAGGAAACACCCTGACCGGGTTGCCAGTGCAACACAGGGAGAACACACACCCATGTCTACACCTAGGGCAATTTTTTATCTTCAGTTCATCTCACTTGCAGGTCTTTGGACTGTGGGAGGAAACTGGAGGACCCAGAGGAAACCCACACAGACACAAGGAAAACATGCAAACTTCACATAAAAGGGATCCGGATTGCTCCACCTGGGAATTGAACCCAGGACCCTCTTGCTGTGAGGACACTGTGCCACCCTTAAAAATAGCAATAATAATAATAATAACAACAACATAGTATGATAGTAATAATAATAACGTAGTATGATAGTAATAATAATAATATTGTATAATAATAATAATAATATTGTATAATAATGGTAATAATAATAATAATATTATATAATAATTATAATAATAATAATAATAATAATAATAATATTGTATAATAATAATAATAATAATGTATGATAACAACAACAATAATAATAACAATAATATTGTATAATAATTATAATAATAATAATATTGTATAATAACAATAATAATAATAATAACAATAATGTTGTATAATAATAATAATAATAATAACAATAATATTGTATAATAATAATAATAAGAATAAGAATAACATAGTATGATAATAATAATAATAATAATAATTAATATTGTATAATAATGGTGGTAATAATAATAATAATATTATATAATAATTATAATAATAATAATAATAATAATAATATTGTATAATAATAATAATAATAATAATGTATGATAACAACAATAATAATAATAACAATAATATTGTATAATAATTATAATAATAATAATAATGTATAATAATAATAATAATAATAATAATAATAACAATAATGTTGTATAATAATAATAATAATAACAATAATATTGTATAATAATTATAATAATAATAATAATAACATAGTATGATGATAATAATAATAATAATAATAATAATAATAATAATAATAATAATAATAATAAAACTCATCATATAAGAACAATGACTAATATTAGAAAGACTTTAAAATACAACATACTTTTGGTCAAATTCAACAAAAAATTGTACTAGGAAACCCACACAGACATGGGGAGAACATGCAAACTCCACACAGAAAGGACCCAGACCGCTCTACCTGGGAAACGAACCCAGAACCTTCTTGCTGTAAGGCAACAGTGCTACCCACTGAACCACAGTGCCACCCAGGTTTGGTAATAACTTAGTGATTTGGTTTGGTAATAATTTAGTAATGAAGAAACCAGAGCCTCTGGTGGTTCCAGTTTCTTAAGTAAATTGACGCGCATTATAAAAGGTAGTGCCGTTTCTGACACTCTGACAGGGTTGATGGTTTAAAACGATGGACATCTCTTCCCGGCATCACGCTTTAGGGAATCAGACATCGCCGGGCGTGTTCTTGTGTGTGTTTTGTGTGTCAGTCAGGTTGAGAAAATAATTGGTGTTAAAGAGACTAGGTTAAGCCCCGACTGATACTGAAGGAATTCTAATCTCTATTTGTACACTCCAACACCCCCCTCCCTCCTAAAACATTAACCTCCCTTTCTCTCCTGCTGGGTCTGTCCTTGACTAAGTTTAGTAGCAATCAGTCCGAATGATAATTAGCTTTCTTCCTGTGAGACTACAAATGGTTGCCAAGATAGAGCCACACACACACACACACACACACACACACACACACATTAAACCTGTCCTGCAGGTAGTTCGTTACAGATCCATTTATCTGGTTTGTCCTGCTTTCCAGACAACAGCAGCTGAACAGGACGTGCACTGACAAGTCGTGTTCGCTAACGGCTAATACACATCTTACATAACTTCAACACAAAGCACTCACAGTTATATGGCTTTAGCTCCAGACTTGTATCTCTATGAGAAAAAAGCCTCTATGGGCCTAAAAGTACCATTTAAACTGCAGGACAAATACATAGCATGTACCTATACGCCGTGGACCTTTTATCGAACCCAGGGCCTTCTTGCTGTGAGGTGACAGTGCTGCCCACTGAGCCGCTTCATGATAATAATAATAATAATAATAATAATATATTAGCTTGTCCTATAATAAAAATGACTTACTGCTGGTCAACTCAAAAAAAAAAAAAAAAAAGCCAGCGCAGAGATTCTTAACTCGGTGTTGCCACCGGTCGGCTGGGCGCCATCTAGCAGCATCTGCAGCAGATACTAATTGTGTACACTGTGTACTAAATGTGTACACTGGGTGTGGAGAGCAAGACTAGCACCTGCCATTTTTGCACCTGTACTGCCAGCCAGCAGTGGATTCTGACAGAGCTTTGTCACGTACTGAGAGTCACACTATGCCCTATGTGTATCCTCTACTCCTCAGCAGAGGCTACCGCTCCAGTGACATTAAGGAGAAACCCTATCCGACCTTCTCCCCCTTAGACTCAACCAGTCGTGTCTGTTGTTCAAAGCTGCCGAGACTCAAACTTAAGAGCTTTAACTATCTGTGGGGGCGGCACGGTGGCTTAGTGGGTAGCACTGTCGCCTCACAGCAAGAAGGTCCTGGGTTCGATCCCCAGGTGGGGCGGTCCGGGTCCTTTCTGTGTGGAGTGTTCTCCCCGTGTCCGTGTGGGTTTCCTCCGGGTGCTCCGGTTTCCTCCCACGGTCCAAAAACATGCAGCTAGGCTATTTGGAGACTGTGAATTGTCCTATAGGTACCCTAGTCGCTAGGATGCATAAACCAGTGCATTGTAGTGCCGGTCCCAAGCCCGGATAACATCCGGCGTAAAAACTGTGTCAAATCAATAATGCGGATCACGGTTCGCCGGCGACCCCTGACGGGAGCAGCCGAGGACATAGAGATAGATTGAACTCATTCGCAGTGGAAGATTGTGTTATGGTTCTAGATCAGTGAAAGTGTTCCTTGTTAGTGAGAAGTGTTGTGAGAATTAGAAATGAGAGTGAAACAGAAAGTATCTGTTTGTAAGGCAGGTACAGATGTGTCCTTTTTCGTTTCCCATCAACTTTCACACACAATGTTACGACTTCATTTGGAATTTGAAAACCTTTTGTACAGTTAATAACCAGAAGTATGAGGCTTAAGTGTTCAGCCACACCTACAAATTGTATCCTTCCAACTTTTTGGTCTGATTTTCATCAGGAGTAACTTACAATGGCGATGAATTGAAATGCAGATTGTGAGCTAGATTAATAAATGGACTCTAAATAATATTAATTAATTAATTATTATTATTAATCTATTATTAATAATAATAATCATAATATATTAGAAACAAGTAAAGTAGCTCATTCTATTATAAAAATGACACTGCTGGTCAACAAAAAAAAAAAAAGAAGCACACCAGCGCAGAGATTCTGAACTCCTTGGTTCGAAACTCTGCATTTGTGAGCTAGCTTAATAAATTGTAAGCTAGCCGATTGTGAGCTAGCTTAATAAATTGTAAGCTAGCCGATTGTAAGCAAGCTTAATAAATGGACAAAAATACCCACTGACTTTAAATATTATAAATGTATTAATTATTATTAATAATTTATTAATACTACTACTACTACTACTACTAATAATAATAATAATATATTAGAAAAAAAGTAAAGTAGCTCGTCCTAAATTAAAAATGACTTATTGCTGGTCAACTCAGAAAAAGCACACAAGCGCCGAGATTCTGAGCTCCTCGGTTAATAAATAGCTTAATAAATTGTAAGCTAGCCGTTTGTGAGCTAGCTTAATAAATGGACAAAAATACCCACTGACTCTAAGTAATATAAATGTATTCATTATTATTATTAATCTATTAATAATTATGAATTAATAATAATACTAATAATACAACTACGAATAATAATAATATTAATAATAATAATAATAATAATAATATATTAGAAACAAGTAAAGTAGCTCATCCTATAATAAAAATGACACTGCTGGTCAACTAAACAAAAAGCACATCAGCGCCGAGATTCTGAACTCCTCGGCGTTTGTGAGCTAGCTTAATAAATTGTGAGCTAGCCGATTGTGAGCTAGCTTAATAAATGGACAAAAACAGACTCTAAAATCTTGTGAAAAGCATTCCCAGAAAAATGAATACTGGTATAACTGTTAATGGATGCTGGTGATTGTAAGCTTTTGTGATGGATGATGAGTCAATGGCTTGGCAGATCCTGTAACGTTGTACAAACAGATGAGATGCTAGCGGATTAAAAGGTTGAAAAATTGTTTATTAAAGAAGAACGGACACGAACTCCAGCAAAACACCGAACAAAGGTACAAGGGGATGTACAAAGTGATGTGCAAATCACTTTTGCAGATCTACGCTTAAAGACCGGCTAGGGACAGCCGCTTGTTTAGGAGGCGTGATAGATCCAGGATTTAAACTCTCAATTTTCTGATAAGTCGTCTAGAACCTTCCACCACTGAGCCACCACAGCTAGATGAAGATTAGCATCAATCAATTTGTTTTCCAAGTAAACCTTGTATAACCCACTTGAGAGTAACCGCTGTAATGGAACCACTGGCCAGTTTCAACAGATACACCTTGGAGACATCTGCACAGCATCTCGGTAGCTGCTTTCTCTCACAGGAAATGCCTAAATGTACACAGATCACACTTAATTTGTGACAAGTCACAGACGAAGGTGTGTACATGGTTCTGATCACAGGAACTAAACTGAAAGTCCCTACAGGCGATCAGCCTAATCCCTTCAAATCACACTGATTGATTACCCTGGCTTCAGGGAGTGTCACTCATTCAAATCCTTCACGTTAATGCACAACACCCACCCACACCCACACATACCTGAACACACAATTACAGATCGAGTCAAAGGTTAGTCATAGTCTTGAGATTTCAGTTTTTTTGAGCTACTTTTACTTTCTGGGTGTCACGTCATTGCGACTGATCCAAGCAGCCTCGTAAATCTGGCGAACCCAAAACCTAATTTCAAACACTTTATACGAGGGATCTTCAAAAATGCAAAGTGGGTATAAAATGATAGTTTATAGTAAGGATGGTAAGTAAATAAATTAGTGATTGGAAGGTTGATGGTTCAATCCCTACCACTGCCAACATACCACATGGTTGGTTGCTTTGGATATAAGCATCTGCTAATCAGAATTAAGTTAGCATATGGCAGTGTGAGCTTAATGGTTAAGGTGCTAAGTTATTAATCAGATGGTCCAGGGTCAAACCCCACCCCTGCCAAGTTGCCACACAGTTAATAAATCCAGGCTCTGCTATGCAGCCACTGGGTCCTTGAACAAGGCCCTTAACCCTGTCTTCTCCAGGGGCACCGTGCGATGGCTGACCCTGCGCTCTGACCCCAGCTTCTAAACAAGCTGCGATATGCGAAGAAAGAATTTTATTGTACTGTACACCTGTATATGTATATATGACAAATAAAGGATGTCTTATAATAAGCATCTGCAATCAGAAGTAGTTAGCATAGGGCAGTGTTAGCCTAATGCTTAAGGTACTGAACTATTAATCAGATGGTCCAGATTCAAGCCCCAGCAATGCCAAATTAAAACTGTTGGGCCTCCTGAGCAATGCTTTTAACTTTTAATTGCTTGAATAGTATTTGATCACATTGGTTGGTTGCAACATAAAACATTACATGACATATGGTGGTGGCAGCATCATGTAATAATCTCAGTAAGTTGATTTGGATCAAAGTGCCTGCAAAATGCTGTAAACTTACTAAATCGTTTGTATTCATGCAGGCAAAATTGGTCTAGTCAGGGTCAGTAGCCAAAGCTGTTAGCCTGTTTTGTTGTGCTATCCCTTATACTCATGCAAAATGGGTCTAAAATTTAAAAACAAGCCCCACCATTGTCAAGTTGCCACACAGTTGCTTGGATCAGGGTTTTTCAAACCCTGGGTCGCGACCCTTAGGTGGGTTGAAAGCCGAAAAAATCAGTCGCAGAGAAGAATCATAATAATCAAATGAACTTGTACACAAACGGCACTTTGTAAAAGCTTTATGTTACATCCTGTTAACCACAGTGGGACTAGACTGTTCATTAAGATGCATTGTTTGTGTGAAAAATCATGGACAAAATGTGTCTCGCT